>NC_048225.1:122679506-122861998 GCF_002007445.2 Ailuropoda melanoleuca
TATATATATATATATATATATATATATATATATATATAGATGGAAATAGAGGTATCCTCTGCTTTTCAAAAGTTTGTATTACACCACTTTGCTTTTAAGAAAGACCTAAATTAGTACCAGTTTTTGCTAACTGAAAGAAATCCAAAGAGGATTTTTGCTTTCACAGAAAAAAAAAAAGGCAAAAAGTGAAAATGGCAATCAGCATTTGTCTTGCAAGAAGCCATTATAGAGGAAGCACACACCCTGAGCAGCAAAAGCGGAAGGGCCAAGCCCCTTCCCCAAGAATTATTCTCAGCATCTAAGCATCAAGCCACCAATAGCTTGGAAATGTGTGTGTGAGCATCTGTGCTTTGTGTCAATTTATTTTGTGCATCCATTAGCAAGATGTGTTCTAAGGTATCAGAAAAGCCAAAGAGAGGTTATTTTTTGCATCTGGAAATGCTCAAAAATTTTTCCATATAAATTGATGGTGATTGCTTCTTCACTTTACACCATTTCAACTTACAGGAGGTTTCATAGGAATGCTTTCAGATGGAGAAAAAGATTGACTATCAAAAAAATTAGGAAAGTCAAAGGCACTGCACAATTAAGGCTCCTATTAAAAATATTTCTCTTTTGAGTCATACAAAAATATACCTGAAATTCACTGAACTCAACGTCTTCCACCCACCCACCCACACACACACTGTTCCAATCTATAGAGGAGGAAACCTGAGATTCAGAAGGAATAAGTAATCTGGCTCCAGGTTACTCTGGTCAATAACAAGACAGATGACGACCCAGGCATCTTGATTCCCAATCCAGTGGAAAGATACCATCTCATAAAAAATGCTGTAAGGGTGACCCAACCATTTGATCAAAATCTGAAGTGATTTATCAAAAGAGTAAGAGGGAGACCCAGAGAAGTTAAGGGATGAAGCTTCTTGACGACCAACTGCACTGAACTGGACTAAGTCTCTATCTCAATTCTCCAGCATCTTTATTTCTATTTTGAAATTGGATTAAAGACATAGTCTCTAGAAACCACAGACAAAGTACCCAAATCTGAAACACAATATTATGTAATCATAATCATATCCTAAAATGTACATTTGGAAATAATGTCTCAAAGAAAATGAGAAAAAGTTAAAAAAGAAACCGCACAAAAAATCTGCTGTGGAATTATAAAAATAAAAATAAAATATTAGCTAAACTTTTAATTTTCCACTTTCGAATTTCATCAAATATAATTTCAGTGTGTCTTATTTTGTACTAAAGTCTCTGTTGTCTCTGGAAAGCTAGATGAGAATGTCTCAGTCGGAGATTGAGATATATCATTCTCAGATATATTAAACAAAATTTGGTAACCCAATAGGTCAGATTATGTTTCTGATTAAACAACTTGCTGGTTAAATACAGGACTTAAACCAGCAACAGATTACCCGCGGTTTGCTATTGTTCTGTTCTTCACAAAGGAGAAATTATTTGAGAAGCCAGGGATGTAAAAAAGAAAGGAAGCCTGTTTTTAGAATAATATAAAGGGACTTAATTTGTAGTTTTCAGAGAAAAAAAGAATCAAATCAAAATAAAATTGGTGTTCTGGGTTTGGGGACCTAAACAGCCCAATATAAAAAAAGAAAGGGATTATAGAAATGTGAAACTATCATCATCATTTCAGTTGCACATTTGAAAAAAATAAGAAAAAAGTGTCTAAAATAGAACTCTTATTTGGCCTGCCAACTGAAAATTGATATTTTCATTATACTTTCAGTCAAAGGTCGATTTGTAAATACTAGGTAGAGTTTTTGCTCCATGAGTTAACCAGCTTTTTCCTACAGAGAATCTTCTGGAGAGTATGGGAAGTAAGAAGAATATATTGGGAAATTTTTAAATGACAGCAGAGATTGGGGCCTCTGGGTCTCATCTCTTGCATTCCTATAGGGTGAAGCAAAGTTCTGCCGTCCAACTTCACCACTCATTAAATCCTTTTTTGGTTCATTCACCTAAATCAAGTAAGATGAACAAAGTCTCAAAGAATCATGGTCCTTAGCTAACTATTGGTTATAAATTATTCTGGTCTGAACCATGAAATTTGATACTTCAGTTCTACCAATAAAAACAGACCCTGTAAGAACAGTGCCTGTATATGTTTAATGAAACTGTCAAGGCCAAAATATATTTGTATCTTCTAAATGGTATTCTTTAAAAATAAGCTATATGGATGCATGGCCATCCACTAGTTTGTATTCTCCCCAAAAATCAAAGTCTCTGGATCAGTCATCAATTGTATTCTTTTTAAAGCTAAAACTCCAGGTTTTGAGGTTATGTTCATAAGCCTTGAGACATGATTATAAAATAATTTGCCTGTGTGAGATGTGTTGTGATGTGTTATGGCTAGGAAGGATAGTAATGTGCAGCTTCAATATTTTAAAAAACAATTTAGCCATTTCAAGATAACATATTTACATGCACTTCTATCTCTTTCCACCTGATAGCAGAGGAGAAACTCTTTCAGAATGGTGGAGTAAGCATCAGCACCTCCAAAAATCTGCCCCTCCATAAAATCAAAAGAACACTGGGAAAACAGTCAAAATCAACTTTCTCAAAACTCTGGAAATTAACCAAAGGCTTATAACCATCTGAAGAGTGTTTATTAAAGAAAAAATAGCTGAAACTATGTAAGAAACTAGGTGAGTTTGTGGAGTTTTAATGTGCTCTAGTCTCATCCCCTTCTGCCCAGCTCTACTGTTGCCTTTAATACAAATAGCCCCAGAGTGCCTGGACAGCTTTGTTGAAGGAACATGTGACACTTGATCTCAGGGTTGTGAGTTTGAGCTCCACATTGGGTGTAGAGATTACTTAAATAAACTTTAAAAAAAAATAATAAAACAAGCAACCTCAAAACCATTATGTAAGACAGAGGGGTTCAGAGCTCCCCAACAAGCCACATTCCCAGAAAATTTTTGCTATTTTACCTGTATGGTAACTCTCCAAAAAAGGTCCATTCATAGGCCTTTATCTGAGATCTCACTCAGTAAAAAACCGTATCCCTAAGAAAATTGCCAAAAACAATCAATGGGAATTGTTTAATTGATGTAAAGCAGTAATACCAGCTGCAGCAAACAAGAGGGTGGCCAAAAAACTTAAAAGGAAAATCTGGGTAGGCTATGTCCATAGGGGACTTTGAAAAGCCCCAGTGTATTTCCAGGGGTGTAGAAGGCCACACATGTATATCTGTAAGCATGCTCAGGAAAGATCTGAGAAAGATTTAAGCCCTTGTTTCTGGCCAACCTTGAAGTTCTAAGCAAGTAGGAAGTGAAGACTAGTAAGGCTTGTAAACTACTTGCCAACGCATTGAACGTGGGCCCCAAAACAAAGCCCTGCCACAAAGGTGGAAGACTTTTTGGCAAAGCATTTTTAAAAATCTCTCTCTGATCATTAATGGACCACTAAATTAATGTAGCGGAGACTCCAGTGGCTATACATGCAAAAAACACAAACTGTAGAATTAGTGAAGAAAAGTCACTAAAGAAACAAACAGCAAAAACAAAAAACAAAAAGACTTAGAAGAGAGGGGACCCTGATTTCTAGATTGCCACATTGTGTATTAGTTGTCTAGTTTAAAAAATAAAAAGACACATGCATACAACCAGGAGAGTACAGATCACACAAGGAAAAAAAGCAGTCAATAAAAACTATCCCTGAGAAAAACCATGAGTTGAACTTATGAGTCAAAGACCTTAAATCAGCTATTATAAATATTTTCTAATAACTAAAGAAAACCATACCCGAAGAATTAAGAATATGAGAACAATGTCTTACCAAAAGATAATATAAATAAAGAGGTAGAAGTTACAAAAAAAGAACTAAATAGAAATTCTGGAGTTAAGAAAGTACAATAACTGAAATCAAAAATTCACTGCAAGGGCTAACCAGAAGATTTGAGCTGGCAGAAGTAAAAATCAGTGAACTGGAAAACAGATCAACTGTGATAACCCAGCTTGAGAAACATAAAGAAAAAGCAACGAAGCCTCAGACCTGTGGGACACTATTAAATGAACTAGCATATGCATTATGGCAGTCCTGGAAGAAAAGGAGGGAGAAAAGAGCAAAAAGAACATATGCGCAAATAATGCCCAAGAACATGCCAAATTGGATGACAAACAAGAACGCCAAAGAGAATAAATGTAAAATATCTACACCTGGCTCCATTACAGTCAAACTATTGAAAGCCCAAGACTTCTAAAACAGAATCTTGAAAGCATCAAGAGAAAAATGACCCACCATAAAAAGAGATCTAAATTAAGATAAAACGTTGACTCCTCATCAGCACGGATGGCAGAAGGCAGTGGGATAACACAGTTAATGTGCTGAAATGAAGAGAACGCAACCAAGAATTTTATGTCCTGCAAAACTATCCTTCAAAAATGAAGGAAAAAATTAAGATACAGCCAGATTTTTTTTAAACTGAAAAAATTCATTGCTAGCAGACATTCTCTCCTAGAAATACTGATAGGAGTCCTTCACACTCAAATGAAAGGACTCTAGATAGAAACTTGAATCCATATGAAGACATAAAAAGCACTGGTAAAAGTAACTGCACAAGTATCTATGAAAACAGCATAAATATATTTCTGTGTTTAACACTTTTCTTTTCCTGATTCAGACAACTGCATAAAGTAAAAATTGTAAAAAATGTGTTGAGGGACTTATATAGTCTGTAAAGATATAATTTGTATAGATAATATAGCAGAAAGGAGTGGGCAAAGAGATGGGAAGAAAGCTTTTATAAATTAAAAATATATTTCAGTAGGAGAACTCGATAGATACTCAAGTTAAGGAAACTGTGAACACAGAGCCAAAAGGCAAAGAGACATAAAATAAGTAAATACTTAAGTCAAAGTCCAGAAGGGAAAACATCTAACTAAAATGTGGTCCAGAAAGACAGAGCAAAGAATTCAAGAGGAGGTGGGTGGTAATTAAGCTCCACCTCCTGGAGGAGGGACTATCTACATATTTTACTTGACATTCTTCTCTAAGAAAGATTGTCTCTTCTCACTGTTTTTTTAATTTTCCACTTACTTATGTACTTATTTACTCATTTATTTATATCAGTATGAACTCGTGTATCATTATTTCATATTTGAGGTTATAATACAATACTGCAGTATTTAGGTACTCAGATTATTCCAAGCTGACTCTCGTGTTCCTTTGACATGCCCTGTCCTTTTGGCTGTTTGTGCACTTCCTTACATTCTGGTTCCACAAGATGCTCCACGCTCATTCGTGTTTTCCTTGCCCCAGCCACAGCACCAGCTGATTATCCAAGGAACCCTAGGGAATGGTATTTGGAAACCAAGATCCGGGTACTGGGTGTGCTTATTGCTACTGGGTCTACTATACTTTTATAAGTTTCATGTATCCACATTTTTGCTTTCTTTATAGCTTTAAAAAGACTCTAATCTTTGTCTCAATTCTGGGACCACTCAAGATCTTACAGCCACCATAATCACTTTGCAGTTGCTACTGAAAAGGTATTTTTTAACACCTTTCTATTTTCCCATGAGTATAAAAATTAACTTATCTTCTCAAATGTTATGACTAGCATGTTACCCCTTAATATTTCTCAACAAAGAAATTTAGTTTGTACTTAAAATTTTTTTTCTTAGAAAGGTGGCATATGGCATTCTTCATATATAATTCACTCCTAATTCCTCTCTGAGTCAAACTGCTCTCACTCATTCATCTGGTCTCTCTGAAAAGACACTCTTTTTCCTTCTAAACTAAGAGGCAGCAGACAAAAAGGTTTCGTTTTGTCTTGTTGTGTTTTCAATAAAGATTTCTTTACAGACTCCCCACACCCACCCACCCACACACAAATCTCTTATTATTTCTGAAAATGCATGAATAAGAATTCTTTCTCTGACTTAAAGTTCCATCTACTGCTAAAATACAAACACAATGCTTCCTAATTAAATGTGGTGGGTTGACCACATGGGAAAGGAAGCCCAGTGAACAAGGATTTCAACAAACTTTAGCAAGATAAATTAGATTGAGGATTTGGATGACTATTCAACATAGTTAACTCATTTAGTAGAGCTAGAGTTTCATTAAAACTAAAGTGCCTGCACAGGGAGAAATGGATGAGAAGTGCGCCACACTGTCCCACGGGGCCCTTAAGAAGTAGGACTGACAAGCCCCGCACAGCCAAGCAGGCAGGGACGAAACAAAGGGCTCCTCCACAACACACAAAACCTTCAAGATAAGTTTTGTTGTTGTGGATGAAAGCTGAGGAGTGACACTATACATAAAGTCAGAACTGGATGTTATATTTTAAAAAGAAGCATAAGTGGTTAAGGAAGAATTTCTATAAATGGGATAGACAAGACTTAAAAAAATTTTCAGGAAAAGGGGGTTGTAAATGAAATATAAGGAAATCCTCCAGCAAAGAGAACAAAAAGAAAAAGTAATTGGGAAACATGAGAAATTAGAGGATAAGGGATATTTGGGTGACTCAGTTGGTTAAGTGTCTGCCTTCAGTTCAGGTCATGATCCCAGCATCCAGGGATCGAGTCCCACGTCAGGATCCTTGCTCAGCAGGGAGCCTGCTTCTCCCTCTGCCTGTCGCTCCCCCTGCTTGTGTGCTTGTTCTCTCTCTCTCTCTCTGACAAATAAATAAAATCTTTTAAAAAAATTAGAAAATAAATTCTGCAGGTCCAAGATCTCACCAGAGTTACAAAAAAAAAAAAAAAAAGCGAGCAAGAAGATTGAAGGGGAAGAATTTACCAAATAAATAACAGAGGATTTCCTAGAGTTGAAAGACACAAATCCCAAGTTTGAAAGCATCGCCCAGAAGCCAAAAAAATTAATGAGAACTGCCTCATGCTATGGAATTTTATCATGAAATCAGAATAGACATAAAAGAACCTCAAAGCTTATAGAGCGAAAATAATACACACAGAGGTTCTTCTTACATTAGATTTCTCAACAGCCATACTGGAAGTTGGAAAACTATAAACCAATGCCTTCCAAATATGCAGGAAAATCTTTTTCAACCTAGAAGACTGTACCCAACCAAACTATCAAGCGTGGCAGTAAATAAAAATGTTTTAAAGTATGCAAGGGCTCAATAAATCCATGTGTCATTTACCCTTATTTCCAAAGGTACTGGAGTATGTTCTCCATCACTGCAAGGGAGTGAGCCAGTGAAGAAGACGTGCAGAGAATCCAAAATAGTAAAGCCATCAAAGACAAAACCTGAACAAAAGCCATGAAACAGACTTAGAGAACACCCAGTCTATGGGGGAGAACAGGGCCGGAAGGGATGTCTGCTGTGTTCAAACATTTTGAAAACACAACTGCTTTGCATTTGACAGATCATTTGGAGCATTTGCATAAAATAGCAGCAGGCAAATAGAAAGCTAAGCAAGTAGAAAAAAATGAGGAAATTAACTCTAAACAAAAGGTTGTATATAAAAGAAAGCATAATCATAGTATACTATCTGAAGCAATTGTGGGATGTATATTATAATACTGCAAATGCTAATATTGATTTGATGAACTACTGTGCTACAATCATTCCCCTTATTAGAAAGGGGAAGGGAGGTGGTAAGTAAGAGAAGGTATTAGAAAGCTAAGCCCTTAACCACTGTACAGAAAGTTAACAATGCCTAAAACTGACAAATAAGTAAATCAAAGACTATATATATAGAAATACATGTATATGAAAATATGGAAATAAATACCAAAAGAAAAAACTACAAGAATTTGAAGATTTTATTTACTTATTTGTCCGAGAGAGAGAGAGAGAGAGCACAAGCAGGGGGAGTGACAGGTCAAGGGAGAAGCAGGGTCCCCGATGAGAAAAGGGCCCAACACGGGACTCGATCTCAAGACCCTGGGATCATGATCTGAGTCGAAGGCAGACGCTTTAAAAGCCACATACACACACACACACACACACACACAAAGTTTCACTAATTTCTATAATCCATACTGTTGGCGCTATTTCTAGGACTTGCTCCTGGGCCCTGACCGACCGTGCCCATCCTTATCTTACTCTATCATCTCTACCATTTTATCCATACCTTTAATTATTCTCAATAAATTAATGACCCTTAAATTCTAACTCCAGCTCAGACCTAGAACCTAGCCTGAACTTTGTCACTAACTAGCACTGTGACTTTGAGGCAGTCACCTCTCCTCTCTGGCCCTCGGCTGCCTCATCTGTAAAATGAAATGCTTGGACAAAGTGATTGCTTAGGCCTTCTGCACTTGGGAGGTGGTGAAAACAGGATACATTTGTGCGGGCCAAGCTGGGGCAGGACCACTCCAGAAATGTTGATCTAGAGTGGGAAGTGGGCTCATGGAGCCTTCTTGCTGGCACTACGGGGTAAACATACATATCCCAACATTCTAGAACCTCCAGTTCCCAGTTTTGTCCGAAAGCCTGAGCATTTGAAATTGCTGCCCTCTACTGCACAGAAACAACCCTACCAGGAAGGCTGCAAAAGCCTCCAGCAACTACAGACATCCAGGACAAGCCCCCCAGGGAGGCAGCTGACTCACAGGAACTAGCTATAATGTACTCAGAAACTAAGTGAGAAATCAAGACATAATAATCTGCTTAAGCAAATACATTCTGCTCCAGGGCTTCAGATATGACCTCATCCTTACTGTCAAGTGGAGCTCACTCCAGCTCCCCCCACCCCTCCGCCCCCAACAGCAGCAGGGCAGATTAAGGTAGAATGCTCTGGGGGCCAAGGGCTGCTGCCACATTCCAAAGGACTCCAGACAGCTCCAGAAACGAGTGCCCTGGAGTGCCACTGTATGGATACAAGGATAAAAGGGTGAGGCAAAAAGAGCTCTTTCCTAGTAGAAGCTAGTCAACCCAGTACTAGGGGTCTTTCATTTGATCGCCATTTGGATACTCTCCTCTCTCTGAGAATAGACCACTAGGCAAAGCAGTTGGTCACAACTTTATTCTCTGCAGCGGCAGAGTTTCCAACTACCACCTGCAACCCAAGGCACAGATTGTCAGTTGTATCTTTTTCTTTTCAATCTCCAGAAGCAAGTTATCAAGATTCCCATCCCACTTCCGCACAGCTCAATAAATGGGATTGAGTAGAATTTAGTGTCCTCGGGGCCCTTTTCTCTGCCGAGACTGACCAGTATCAAATGCAGCCTGCCAAACGCACTGCCCCTCAGTATGTCTTTTATGAACAGTGGACAGATGTGTGCTGAGAATATAATAAAGGGAGGGAGAAAAGTATGAGAAAAAGTTTTCCACTGAAACAATTATGCTTATCTAAATATAGCCCAATTTGTTGATTAGTTATTCCCAGAACTGCTCTTTGGTATTCTCTGCAAGTATACACACACACACACACACACACACACACACTTTCCTATAAATAAAAAGGAAATACAGTGTAGGCTCAAGAACACTAATTGACTTGGGGCTGGTGTTGCATAACCTTGTCGCAATTCCCCTTATTTCACACTAACTTGAGCATGACCCTGGTGACAGGCATCTGGTTCTGATCATCATCTGGTCTCTCTCTGTGGTGCTTACGACCCTTCCTCCTCTGGGCCTGCAGGCCAAACCAATCTCTTACCAAGTTGCCTTTCACTTGAATTGCTAATTGTGAAGTTCACTGAAAGCAACTGCTCTCCCTTCGTTATTAGCTGTTTCCACTCCTCCTCCATCTTGATAGCGTAAGACTTGCAGCACACAACTATTTCATTCCTTTTCTCATTCAAAAGCTATAGTTTGTGGATACAGCATTTTTCAGAATGTTGCTGGGGTCAGGAGGAGGAAGGCCGGGAAGCTGAGCATAGTAAGTGAAAGCATGGATTTTAGAATCAGATTGATGGGATTTTAATCCCTACTGTGCCATCTACTAAGTTATGGAATCATAGGTTAAGTTATTTAAACTTTCTCTTTGATCAATGGGTTATTTTTAAATGTATTTTAAAACTTCAACTACAGAGGAGAGTCAAATACCTATTTTCCTTCTT
Source organism: Ailuropoda melanoleuca (assembly GCF_002007445.2). Classification (NCBI taxonomy): domain Eukaryota; kingdom Metazoa; phylum Chordata; class Mammalia; order Carnivora; family Ursidae; genus Ailuropoda; species Ailuropoda melanoleuca. Next base: position 122,689,506 of record NC_048225.1, read on the forward strand.
GATGTATAACTTCAAAGAGTGAGATGAACAAATCTTAAGGGTTCAGTTTGAATTCTCACAAATTCATGCCCATCTGTAACCACCACTTGTCAAAATATAGAGCATTTCCAGCACTCAGTAGGCTCCCTTGTACTCGTAACTCAGTAGATATCCCTTCTGTAGATAATACTATTCTGACCTTCTTCACCAGACTCACTTTGCTAATTCTTGATCATCATATATAAATGGAATAGTATAGTGTGTACTCATTTGTGTCTGACTTCTTCCTTCCAACATTATTGGTGAGCAATAGGCTTAATTTATGTAACTTTTTAGGAACCTGCTAAACTATTTTCCAGCATGGCAGCACCATTTTATATTGATTGGCATCAGCAATGTATAAGAGTTCCACATCCTTGCCAACTGTTGGTATGGTCAGTTCTAATAGATAATGTCGTGGTACCTCATTATGGTTTTCATTCCCACTTGCCTAATAACTAATGATGCTCAGCACCTTTTCATGTGCTTATTTGCTATCAATAATATATCTGCCTCAGTGTAGTATCTGTTCAAGCTTTTTATCCATTTTTAAAATAAGGTTGTTATCTTATTATTGAGTTTTGAGAGCTCTTTATGTATTCTGGAAACAAGTTCTTTACCAGATATGTGATTTGCAAACTTTCTCTAACAATCTATGGTTTGTATTTTCATTCTCTTAACAGTGCCTATTAAAGAACAGAAGTCCTTAGTTTTAACAAATTTTTATTTTTTTCTTCTATGGATTATGCTTTTGGTGCTATAGCTAAGAAATTGTGGTCTAATCACAGGTCGCAAGATTTTCTTCTGTTTTCTTCCAGAAGTTTCAATAGTTTCAGGTGTTACATTTAGGTCTATAATCCATTTTGAGTTAATTTTTATAAACAGGACAAAGAATAGATGAAATTTCACCTTTTTACATATGGATATCTAATCGTTCCAAGATCATTAAAAGACTGTCCTTTCTCCACTGAAATGTCTCAGCACGTCACTGATAATCAATTGACTATATATGATGTCTATTTCTAGACTCTTTTCTGTCCTACTGACCACCTTGTCATCAACACCATACTACCTTGATTACTCTACCTTTACAGTAAGACTTAGACTCAGTCATAAGTTCTCCACCTTTGTTCTTCCTCTTCAAAGTTGTTGAGGTTTTACATTTCCACATACACTTTAGAATCTTCTTGCTAATTTCTGGGGGAAAAAGGCTGCTGGGATGGATAGTAATTGGGATTAAGTTGAATCTATGGATCAATTTGGGAAGAATTTACATCTTAACAACACTGAATCTTCTGACTTGTTTCTGTAATTTCACTCAGCAGTATTTGTAGTTTTTAATATACAGGTCTTTCATATTGGTCAGATTTATCCATAAGTATCTCATGTATTCTGACATTATACATAATATTGTTTTTTTTTACATTTCGATCTCTGTTGCTAGCATATAGAAATACAATTATTGTATATTGATATTGTATCCTACAACCTTGCTAAACCAACTTACTAGTTTTAATAACTTTTATGTATATCCCACAGAATTTTCTAGGTGGTTGATCATGTCATATTCAAATAAAGACAGGTTTACTTCTTCCTTTCCAATCTGGATGCCTTGTATATCTTTTTCTTGCCTTATTGCACTGGCTAAAGCTTCCATACAACATTGAATAGAAGGAGCAAGGACAGACATACCGCCCTGTTCCTCATTGCAGGGGGAAGAGTATAGTATAATATCACACTTTCACCATTAAGTGTGATATTAAGCTGCAGGTTCTACATACATGGTATTTGTTTATCACATTTACCCCTCTATCCTAGTACAGTGAACTTTTCAAGAATGAATGTTGGATTTTGTAAAATGCGTTTTCTGAATTTGCAATTTGTCTTTTTTAGTCTATTAATATGATGAATTACATTAGTTAATTTTCAAATGTTAAGCCAACCATGCATTTCTAGGATAAACTCCACTTTATTATAATACATCATCCATTTTAAAGATCACTGGATTTGATTTACTAAAATTTTTTAAAGAATTTCACATCTGTTTGTGGTAGACAGCCTCTAAGATGATCAGCCTAATGATCTCTGCCTTCCTTGAGCTGACAAATACAATATTGTAGAAGAGGAGCTATGTCACTTCTGACACATTAGCTTGTAAAAAACACTGTGGCTTCCATCTTGCTTGCTCTCTCTCTTGCTTGGATCACTCATGTTGAGAAAACCCAGCTTCCATGTCATGAGCTGCCCTATGCAGAGGCCCACATGGTAAATGCACTAAGGCCTTTGCCAACAGCCATATGAGTGAGATTAGCATCAGATTCTCTAGCCCTAGTCAAACCTACAGATGATTGCCATCTTGGCTGACTGATTGCAACCTTGGGAGAACCTGAGCCAGAACCATTCAGCTAAGCCATTCCTTGGATTACTATTCCCCAGAAACTGTAAGAAAATAAATGTGTAGTATGCAGCAATTAAAAAAAAATAATAGACACCATTAAATTGCACAGAAACAGTTTGATACTTTCAGGTATTGCTTTTAAGCTTTTAGGTTGGACAAGAACTGCATTTAGTCTAGGCAGGTCCCTTCTTGGTACTCTATCCAATACGCTGTGAATTATGAGGTTTTCCACTCCAGACACGGTTCAATCTTTTCAGACAATTCTTTCCTCAGCCTCAAGTGTTTTGTTTTTCACCATTTTTTATTTTTATATTAAAGTACAGTTGACATACAATATCCCATTTTTAGGTACACAATTTAGTGATTCAACAATTCAGACAGAAAAAGACAAATGTCACATGATTTCACTCATATGTGGAATCAAATTTCTTTACACACATGTATGCTGATCATACTCAACTGAATATTCAAAAGGGTGCTTTTGCAGATCTCCAGCCTTTTCTTCATGCCCCTCTCTCTTCTCTAGTATGCTACCCTATGAATTCTAACCACCTTGGCTTCCCCAAGCTCCTAGGCTCCATCCTCTCAACTCAGGGAGACGAACAGATATTTCCGGATTCTTCTGTGCTGTGGTATGGCCTGAAAATTCTCTTCAGGCAGCAGTCTCGGACAGCCATAGGGCTTGCTTCCTTTGTGCCCCGTCTTCCAGGGATCACAGACCTTCATTGCTTGATGTCCAATGTCTTCAGTACCATTGTTTATCTGGTTATCAGTTGTTTCAGATGGGAGGGGCAAATCTAGTCTCTGTTTATTCCATCTTCATTAGAAATGGAAGTTCTGATGTTTCCCTTAAGCTCCACAGAAACAGAACCAATAGGATGTGGGTATATAGAAATTTGTTTTAAGGAATTAACTCCTATAATTATGAAGACTGATTAAGTCCAAAATGTGCACGGTAGCCCAGCAAGTTGAAGACCCAGGGAAGAGCCAATGTGGCAATTTAAGTTCAAAGGCCATCTGCTAACAGAAATCCTTCTTGTCCAGGAGAAGTCAGTCTGTTTTACTAAGGTCTTCAACTGATTGGGCAAGGCCCACCTACATAGTGAAGGCCAATCTGCTTTATTCAAAAACCCAACAATTGTTAAACTTACCCAAAAGCCCCCACAGAAACATCTAGAATAATGTTTGACCAAATATTTGGGCACCATGGCCCAACCAAGTTGACATACAAAATTAACCATCATAGTAATATTTTTAAAATTAATTATAATTAATTAATTAATTACAAGGGCTTCTGGGTGTTTCAGTTGGTTAAGTGTCTACCTTCAGCTGAGGTCATGATCTCAGGGTCCTGGGATTGAGCCCTGTGTCAGGCCCCCTGCTCAGCGGGAGCCTGCCCCTCCCCCTACTCATGCTCTCTGTAAATTAAATCTTAAAAAAAAAAATCAATCTTCATGCCACAAAGACACTTACATGCCTTCTAGTCAGATTCAATAGGAAATACCCAGAACCTTCTATAAAGTGTCTCTTATGTGGAAAAAAATGAACCTGAATCTGATCAAGCCTCAGACACAACTAGTTTTCAAGAAATATGGAAGATGGAGGAAACTGTTAACGTGGAAATGAAATCCAAAATCTACAAAATAAGACTGGAAGAATTACCAGTTTTTTCCAAAGAATTAAATATATTAAAAAAAAAAAAAAAAAGGAGGACGGGCACGGGTTAAAAAACATTTAACAGACACAACAGTCAATGCAGTAAGTGGACTTTAAAACCTGATTCAAATGAATCAATATTAAAAAGAAATTTGACACTCGGGGACATCTGAACACTTGCTGGATCTTATTAGATGACATCTTAGTCTATTCAGGCTGCTATAACAAAAACACCACAGACTGAGTGACTTCTAAACAGAACTTTATTTCTCCCAGTCCCGGCGGCTGGGAAGTCCAAGATCATGGCACTGGAGACTTGATGTCTGGTGAGTGTCTGCTTCCTGGTTCACAGATGGATGGTCATCATCTCACCGTGTCCTCAAATGGTGGAAGCAATAAGGGAGCTCTCTGCGGTCTCTTTTATAAGGACACTGATTCCATTTATGAGGACTCCACCTTCATGACCTCCCAAAGACCCCCCACCTCCTAATACTGTCCCACTGAGGGTTAGTGTTCAACATATGAATGGGGGGAGGACACAAACATTCAGCGCATGGCAGATATTAAAGAATCATTAATTATTAAGGTTTTATAAGTTGTGTGTATACACACGCACACACAACACACACACACACATCACGATTCTATCTTAGATGTATACTGCAGTATTATATCCAACACACAGAACTGATTATAAAGTAATTCCATGGGGGCATTGGAGGTGAGAAGTATATGAAACAGGATTAGACGATGTTAACTGTTAGAACAGGTCATTATTCTGTTCTCTACTACTGTGTAGAGAGAACAGAATTTTTAAGAGAAATTTTTAAATAAAAAAATGAAAAAGAATAGGTCTCTGGATTCAGACTTTGGGTTCCATTTCCAGTTCAGCTTCTTACTAGTTTACAGACCAGCCAATAACAGTTCATACCTCATAGGAAGGTTAATAAGGATTAAATGAGACAATGTAGATGAAGTGCTTCAAACAGCGCCTGGCACATGGCTAAGGGCCACATGGCTAAGGGCCACAGCTATCTTTACTTGATACGCACTATGTTATGTTCATGAGATTTAATCTCTTTGTCACATTTCAGACCTTTTAGAAGTATATAAATTAGGAGAAATTTTAAGCTTTAGAAGGAAATTTATCAAGTCTCATTTCAATCTCCTACACATTACCTATGTTACTTTATATTTTGCTGTATAAAATATATACATTATGAGTTCCAAACATCATTTTGTAAAACAAAACAACACAAAAGAAAACTTTGCCCACTAGAAGAAAATCTGAAAAGGAACACTTTCTGAGAAGTAGAATCACTGAGATAGAAATAAGAGAGCTCATGTGGAAACAGTGAGTCACGAAACTATAATAATAGACTTTCTGTTCTTACGTTGTCCTTCTAACTTGGTTCAGAACTTTGAAAACACTGTCTATATAAACATATTTGGTGTCACCACTGACTCACTGAGCTTTTGGCAAGCCTCTTAGGCCTCTCATCATTAAGAGGGCGTAATGTAATCCTCAATTCCTATATTCCACCAGAGGACTCCTGCTAAGCCTCCTGCAGAAAGGCTTTCTCTCAAAGCACATTACCTAGAATTCATACAGTATATTTGCTTTGTACGTCCCTCCAAATGAAGACATGATCATAGGTCACTACTGAGGACACGCCAAGTAACGGCCACAGTCTGAGATAACAGCGTACGAAGACCACGTTGCCTGCCACTCCAATGGTGCCCTGTCCACATTCTGTTATCTGAAGGTACATCTGTGTTCCCCTCCCTCCACCACCTCACCAGAGCCAACTTTACCTGAAAGTTCTCTCGAGGCTGCACCTAACTGGTTAACGTGACTACCCTTGGTTTACTTATCCTTTGAGCCTTTACAAAAGATACAACTTTTTATCATAAAATTACTACGAATGCATCATCCAAAAATTTATGAAATACAGAGTTTTGTAAAACCCAGCCATAACGCCATCACCTTACCACATCATTTTTCCTTTTTATTTCTCATTCAGCCTGAAACTCCTATTTATAAACCACATTATTCATTAACTTTCTCTTTTCCCCTACCACCCTCACTCTAGCTTTAGGAAATGCTACGAATCAGAGGGGATACAATTTAGAAAGAGCCCAATTAGGGGGGTTCTTTCTAGCAGTCTGAGCTCTTTGCAAAATGGAATCATCCCCAGAATGTGTGTTCCCAGGCCCCAGCTGCCTTTCCTGTCTGTGTTATTCTTCTCAAGTGAAATATTCTTCACTCTTTGCCTCCCTTGTCTGATTTTTCAAAGCCAGAATACATCCAAACTCCTTTTCCCCTCGTCCTTGACTGATTTATCTTTTTAAGATTTTATTTATTTCTTTGTCAGAAATAGCACAAGCAGGGGGAGTGGCAGGCAGAGGGGGAAGCAGACTCCCTGCCAAGCAAGGAGCCTGATGCAGGACATGACCCCAGGACCCCGGGATCATGAGCTGAAGGCAGCCGCTTAACCAACTGAGCCACCCAGGTATCTCTGCTGATTTCTAAACCACGTCATGATTCTCACTCCTAGCTGCCCTCTGGAATCATCTAGTGCTTTTTAGAAAATTAGCTACTCGGGCTTTCACCAGACTGAGAATCACCATCCCTAGAACGGGAGTGTGTGTTTGTTTTAATCTCTCCAAGTGATCCAGAGACTCCAAAGGGTTTAGAAACCATTGTCCCAGAAATTCCAACCATCCTGGTCAGGTCTTGCCAGTGCCATATTCCCTCTTGCTAACATCAGTACCATTCCCTCGGTATTTCAAAGAGTAAAGCTCACATAAGACATACCTATTTGGTTCCATCTTACCCTATTCCTGGCTTCAGGAACACTGGCCTCTTTTTTTCCCCCTAGTGTATGTTCTCTTTTTTTGTAACATCCCTGACCTTTTGATTGGCCTTCTTAGAGCAGTGGTTCCCAAACTTTGATGTGCATCAGAATCACCTGGAAGGTTCATGTGAACACAAGTTTCTAGGCCTCACCCACAAATGTGTGATGCAAGGATTCTGAGAATGTGCGTTTCTAACAAGATTCCAGGTGACACTGATGTACCCGGTCAGGGGAACACACTCAGAAAAATCACTGTTACAGGTCTGCTCATTAACCCCACAACCTGGGCATCACCTGGCAAATTTGATGCAGCTAAGTAACTCCTTCTCCCCACAATAACCAAATTCCCTTTAATAATCCGCATCTGAATCATAATACACATGATTTTAAGGCAACTAAATCCAACAGATCAGAGTTAAATTATTTGAGAGCTTACTATGAGCAAAACATGGTTCTGATTAGTCAAAACCTCACTGGTTTTTCATAATACATGTTAGAATTATTAAGGTATTTTTTTTTTTGTTAGAACATAAACCTCTGACCCTAATTTGAGAAAGGCATAGTAGTTTAGTTCTACTCTCAAAATGACAGGGTTCTTTGTTGAGAAGTTCTGCTTTACCAAACTCCAGTTCATAATGATAACCTTTGTTTAACTTCCACTGAACTTGATTCCTTACATTTTAGTACTAAATTATCTTTGCCTTGTTTAAGTGGGTTCATTTTATCCCCTGAACCAGAATGCAAGCTGTGTAAGGAGAGGGCTCTGTGTGCCCAGAGGGCTGGGCACCTGATCAGCACTCGGCCCTCATTGGCTGACTCACCCCATCACTTCCCAACATGCCTTTCCTAAACTGGAGCTCTTGAGAGGGCCATGAAATGCAAAAGCATCAGTCTCAGCCAGTAGGAAAACAGACTTCCAAGCCAACAGAATGACTTGTGTTTCAGTCACTCTCTTGGATTATGCATTTTTCCTTGCCTCATTTTACCTGAATAACTGAGATCTGACCGTACCATGATGAATCATCAAGAGGAAACACCGCAAATAGTAAGTTGGGGTTAGCAATGAACCCACACTGTTGCCAATAATGGCCCAAATTTTGGGGGAGAGAAGGGCTAGAAATTAGAAAGTAAAATTCTTTTTGTTCATCTTCCTATAAGTGTCCCTAGTAATTCCTTTATAGATGTCAACACTGGATCAATTTCAAGAAGCAAGAGGGAAACTGGGGGACAAAAATCAAATATACGTTCATTTGTGACTATCAGTAAAGCTCCTGACACATTTGCAAGGATGATTTCGACCAGACTCAAAGATTATTATTAACTTTCATGTAAATTCTACTGCACTGCTGTCAAATGATTCTAATTCATATTTTATAACCACTTTACCCAATTCTGTATTTCCAAATTAGAACGATTATTTAACAAGGACTCCTGAAGGTGCATCATGCTGCCACCTCGTAATTTCATGGCCCCAAGGCTCCCAGACTCTCCAGCCTCACTGGACGCAGTGTGCCTGGGCCACTGCTCCTCTCCAGCAAAGCCACGACCCCCATCCCATGCCGCCCGTCCTCCCCTTCGTGGTGTTGGTATGAGCTTAAAGACGGGGAGAGGGGAAACTGCAGGTGAAGGTCCAGAAAAAAGGAAATGAAGCGTACCGTTCAGGGGCTACCACCCTGTGGTTCTGTCCTCACGATCCATCCGGAGTTTGTTCTGATGGAGAACTCAAACCTCACAAGTCTTTTTGAGAAACGGAATGGACAACAACAGCAAAACTGGGCTGTTATTGAAATAAAAGAGAAAATATGCTAGACATACTACCTGCACCTTAGCACAAAAAATAAATTTAGATAGATACAAATATCATATACTCTTTTTAAAAAAGTGATCCTTAAAATTTATACTTTTAGAGAAGAAAAGACCCACCTACAACATTCCATCTAGTGACAAATGGTCAGTGAAAGAGAAAATTGACTAATTTCTTCTCTAGACATAATTTTTAGAATTTTTCATTTACCCAGATGTTAAATTTTGGTCAATACTTACATACTATATAAAATGCACTTACAAAGCTCAATATTGCCATGCAAACTACATTTTTAGACATAGACCACCCTTACTAATGACCAATGACCTATGGCATATAGTTTAAGGAGTCCCCACCCCCGCCCCGTCTGTTTTTTCATCCTCTAGATGAACAGAGAAAACCTCAAGTGGGAGTGATTAACCAGCCTGAGGAAACGCCAAAACTGTGTTCTTCTGAATTCCTAAGCACCACCAAATATTTGGGTAAAAGAGAATAAACCAATGATATGAAACAAGGTGTTTCGACCTTAACAGTACTGACACTGTGGGCCAGATTAATTCTCTGCTGCGTGAGACTGCCCTCTGCACTGTGGGATGTCTACGATCATCCCTGGTCTGTCTCGTTACACGCCAGAACCACCATCCCACTATCTCGGTTGTGACACTGCCAAATGCCCCTTGCAGGGGTATGTCCTCTCTGGTTCAGAGACACTGTTACAAAGTGATAGGAGGCTACCATCCAAAGACAGGGATTCGTTCAAAACCTCTGGGGCCACCATCTCCCCAGAGCGCCAATTTGGTTTCTTGTACTATCTCAAAGTTTCTCCCAAGTTTCATATTTCCTAGTGGAGTAACTTCCTCAAGGTACAAATGACACTCCAGAGACAAGAAGAAACGTTTATTTAACCGTCCAATTATTTTCTTAAAAAAATTTAATTTTTGATAAAATAAGCTTTTAGTACCATAGAAACCTTTCGATACGTACAAGGACATATTATTACTATGTACAACTTCGAAAACAAATGTTTCCAGCTCCAAGTACAGTGATGCTGAACACCCTGACTATACCCAAGCTGCAGGAAATTTCCTGGATGGCCAACGTTTTCCTCGGCTTGGAAAAAAAACATACAATTAAAAAATATAAATAAGACCTTCAGTGAGTCGAGAATCATAAAAATGCTTTCTGAAGCTCGGTCATCTGGATCTTGGGGAATATGGAGTAGTTGTAAGAGTTCAACAAGCAAGGTGAAACCCTGTGGATATTCAAACGTGAGTATTCCAGGAGAGGTCCTGAGGTTCACAGTTGGTCTATCAAAAATAAAAGCTATTCTTACTGTGGTGCTTGGTTTCTGGTTCATATACCATTCTTCACCAGCTCATGGACTCCATTCTCATCAATGATTAAAGGTGCATGGAATTCTTTATCTGCCACATAACTTTCTATTCCCTGAAAGAACGGTTCAAATGAAACATAGAAAATTAGTGGGCACTAGTCATACAAGGCTGGACTTCATGAAGATTTGAATCATGGACGCCAAAAAGTTGGGTTGAGATGTGGAATTTAAAAGTCAATAAAAACCTATTTCGTATACTTTTTAAACTGGGCTTACTGACCAATTTATAGAAGCATAAAACAACAAAGAAAGGAAAATTACTCTGATTATAATTTCTAAAGTTAATAAGATGTTAGTCATTCTTCCTATCACCATTACCCAATAGAGTTAACTTCCTAAGCAATGTGGCTGTCTCTGATGCTGAAACTAAGCAATCTGACAAGGATCTCCAGAAAAAATATTACATATTAGAAGAGTAGGAACCCCTAAATCTCCCAGTCTTAAAAGTGAGAGTACCAACATAAACAAAATAACCCTTCGAAAGGAAAAAATTACATTATGTTTCAAAAAGCCAGACAACCCATAAATACAGAGAACAATCTGATGGCGGCCAGACGGGAGCGGATAAGGGGACTGGCAGAATGCATGAAGGAAAGTGGCAGGCAGAGGCCTCCAGTTACGGAATGAAAGGCACAGCACAGAGAATATAAACAGTCAGTGACAGTGTCATAGCGCTGTATGGTGACAGATGGTAGCTTCACTCCTGAGGAGCACAGAACGTGTAGACTTGGGGAATCACTATGTTGTGTACCTGAAATTAACACTGTGGATCAACTATAGTTCAATTAAAAAAAAAAGAGCTAAATGATTTATCTAAAACACATGGCTGATTTTTTTTTTTGAAAGACCATTGCATTTTGATGTGTCAATGAAATGGATTAAACATTAAACATTCTGTTCGTGACAACTAACCCACTTGTGGGACAGATGCAAAGCCATAACAGGAATTCTCAAAGAGAAAATTCGGAACAAATCCAACTCCTTTGCTCATTCCCAGGATGCGCAGGGCAGGGCACTGGGAAATGGGAAACTCTACTTAAATACGAAACAGTCTCCGGATCCTACTTTTAAAAGAATAGGGGAAAAAATGAAACAAATCAAACTTACTTCTCCAGCATAGGAGATAAGAGGAGAGATTTCACACTGAATTGGTACATCATTGGCATCCTTCAAGCTAAGAAAAAAAACAAACACGTTAAAGGTTTTACTTCTCACGTTATTGCCAGAGTGAAAGTACAGACCATCACTTTCCTCTGAGAAGCTTGCAGATAATCAAATTCTCACAGTTAGACAAACAGAACAGACTCTTTCCTGATGGTCACCAAATTCCCTGAGGATTAGGTAAACATGAATTTGTCATGGTCCAGAAGACACTATTTGGGGCAAGTGCCAATAATTACCAGTAGGTCTCCAAAGCACTTCACCTGTACTGATACACTTATCTGCTAAAGTACATCTCATTTTTTATCATTTCCAACTTTTAATGTGATAAGGAAGGGACTATTTATGGAATACAAATTATGGTTCAGGGCCCCTGCTAGCTACTTTGAATCCTTCATATTTCTCTTCAATCCTTGCCACAACCTAGAGAGTTAAGTACTACTACAGACAAACGTTCTAACGCTGCACTGTCCAAAATACACTGGCCACTAGCCACATGTGGTTACTTAAATTTAAATTAATTACAATTTTTTAAATGAACTAAAATTTTAAAATTCAGTTCCTCAGTCACAGAAACCACATTTCAAGTGCTCGGTAGCTGCCAAATCGGAGAGCACGGCTAGAGTATTTCCTTCCCTAAAGGAAGTTCTACTTACAGTACTGTTCTAAAGGTCAGTTATTTCCCAATATACAATTTCTGTACAACCCAAACCTCCTAGATTAGCTGAGCTGATTTATTCAATGTTTCAAAGTGCTTCTCTGCTACTTTCACCAAAATCTCTTCAAAGAGCTAAAACACAACGCAACCCAAGCAAAGGCAAGACCAAAGTCACCATTTGCTTCCTCCAGGTCACATCCTAACATATACAGACACTCAATCCTGAGTTTCTAAAAGTTTCTAAGTTTTTAATATAGAAGTCAATGAATAGTGTTTTTAATATGCTTAAAGGCATCAGACCTCTAGGCTTTTCCACCGGTAGGATACAGAGCACATAAAAACTAGTCTCAGGACGCCTGGCTGGCTCAGTCAGTTGAGTGTCCAACTCTTGATTTTAGCTCAGGTCATGATCTCGGGGTCATGGATCTAGCCCCGAATAGGGCTCCATGATGACTGGGCATGAGTCCTGCTAAGGATTATCCCTCTCTCTCTGCCCCTCCCCTCCCACTCATGCGCGAACTCTCTCTCTTAAAACAAACAAAAAACTAGTCTCTTATAGCCTCAACCCGTAGCTCCCCTTTGTTTTGCCAAGCATGTCTTGAAGCTTTGGGAGTCAATAAAATCACAGGGCTTCTGAGTTTAGCAATGTCCAAACCTCCTTGAAATGGAACCCCGTAGTTTGAATTCAGGGTGCTCTGTATCTTACCCCCACTTATTCCTCCCACTACTTTCCACTCAAACCAGGCCAGCTGCACACACTTTGGATTATTCCAAGCCATTCTCAACTATGGTCAAATAAAACCTTGGACTATCCAAATTTTAGCCATCCTCCAAGATTTAGCGCAAGCCCCACCCTTCCCTTGACCATTGTATTCCATGTGATCGCTCTCATTTATTTCTATAAAAAAAATTTAATAGACATCTAAGTCACTGCCCCCTAAATCATAATAAATTATTATTTATATCATATGTTTAACACATAAATACATACTGCCTGATGATGTTACTAACTTTCACGCATCCTGACCTCCCAGTAGGCAATAAGAAATGACTCCTTTCTTTTATGTAAGCTATACCAGCACCCAGACACTAGCAGTACTTGTAGGTCTGTGAGCAGGCCTACAAATGTTTGTTGGCTGAATAAATAAATGAACTATGGGGGGCAGACAGGTGACAGACTAATTTGGAGAAAAGATGAATTAAAGATGGGGCACACTTCTGTCTAGATATGTGTCAGATTCTAACAAAAGAACTCAAGAAATCTGGTCCAGACCCTCTGGGGCAGCTTGGACTCATATTAAACCAAATGGGAAAAATAAGGACCCATTCCACTGATAAGATCTAGACAGCCCAGTCCCACCAGAACCCCTGAGGGATTTGGTGTGCCAGAATCAGAAAGTGGTTTTGAACCCAAGGAACACATGGCTGACCTAAATATAACTTCTCTTCAAGTACCACAAAGATACTGCAAGAAACTAAGAAAGTCACTCTTAATAAACAAAGCTGGATGCCCAGAAGGAGGAAAGACAGAAGCTACCATCACCAAATGCAAAATCTCAGGAGACAGGCAACTTAAACCAGTAACAGTATTATCCCCCAACTCTGCAGACAAGCATACTTTCAGTAACTAACTGTTCTGTAAGTGCTAAGAAAAAAAATAAAAATAAGGTCACTTGATCAAAACTCAGCATCCTTGCTTCCATTCTTTGAAAATTATCACCCAGCTGTTTCCTCCCCCTTTAATACATAGTACTTCCTTGTCATCTCTCACTTTTAAGTAATCTTTTTCTACTCTTGAGGGCATCCTTTAGAGATAGAAACAGTCCCTTAAGTCTGCGATCTCATTTGAGGCCAAATTTTGATGTCAGTTTAATTATTCTGCAAATGGCTAAAATGAAGTAAATGGGGGAGGGGAGTACTAAATAAGAGAACTCAAACAAGAACTAATGTTTAAAACATTTTATATCGTAACTGACATAGCTGGATGTTGATTTCAGTTGTATGATTAAGAAACCATTTCACTTTTGAGGTTAAAAGTGTGGCTCAGTGAAAAGGAAATTTTGGGTCAAAAATCTATTTCTTAACTTCTAAAAGCAACTTGCCTCCATATATTAAAAATGATGGATGGGACAGAAAAATAACAAAGCATCCAGGTTCCCATGGCATGAGGGCCCACAGTCACCTACAGCTCCTCTAAGAAACCGAAGGATCTATGAGTCCACTTCCTTGTCTACAGACAGGGCCACACCCGGGAAACACCGCCACCACAGGCACTTGTCTCCACAGGGCAAAAGTGAGTGGCACAGGCGGGGGGAAAAAAAAATCACAGGGACGAAAATGACATCCCTGCTACTCTACTTCTGATGTAATGTCAATCTCCAGATCCTTTATCCTGTTCACATTTCCCAAATTATCTTCAAAACTTAAAATTCAAACTAAACCTAAAAACTTTTCAAATGTAGCAAGACCACCAAGCTGTCTCTTTAGCTGTAAGGATAACGGGTTTTTCAAGCTCTATCAGTACCCAGGTGAGACAGGATACTTGCTACTTTCAGCTAAAAATTATCTGCCATTCAGACAAAAAGCTTCCTTCTTTGGGAGCAGGATAATAACAGACTAAAATGAACACAGAGAAAAGGAGCTGTTAGTGTGAGCAAACGTGAAGAGAACAGTTTTCTCCACATTAGGAACCATCAGAAATGTCAGAGGCAGTTAGCCTTTATACTGAGAGCATACACCCAATTCAGTAAGACACGCTTCAGAATGTGATGTTTCTCTAGCTTCTGCCAGGATCTGAATTTGTTCTTCTTGGCCCGTAACCTGCCCGACACCCTACCTACCCCTCGTCAATCGGTCCCTGCAGGTTCAAACATCCATTGTCAGGTTCTTTAGTAAACCGTGCTCCCCATTTCCAGCATTTCCGGCATTTCCAGCATGCACTGAGACTCTGAGTTAGTGTCATCCAGACAGATACCTGCCACCAAGGAAGCACAGTACGTCCCCACCAAAGCTCCAACCATCCCCCCGCCAGACCACCGAGAGGCAGAGCACTAAACTACGATGCCAGTTAGTACAGAGGGAAGCACAGCCCCGTCACCATGCACTGCAGGCAGGCTGGGATATTTACTTGAGATTGACATCAGCTGTGATGGTCTCTGACTTTCCATTTGTAGCACTGCTATGTAGGAATAAATAAGCATTAATGGGAATGGAAAACAAATCAAACAATAAAAACGAAGTGGAATTGCAAAATATACTTGACCGAAAGGCATGTATTTATGGTAAATTATAAACTTGGCAAAGGAAGTCTGAAGGGGTAAAAACGAACTCAATGGCCAATGATGAAGCGTGAGGACAACATGACATGCTATGGAGCAGGCCTGCTGACGAGACAGAGCCTGGAAGTGGCTCTGGAGGGAGGCCACTTACCGCAGCTCCTTCCCGGGAAAACATAGTCACGGGCCAGTAAGCTCCAAGGCCCAGTGCCCTAACATGCACCCCGGCATGCAGCCAGTCATTTTACCCTTAAGAACGTAAGTGATATGGCAGAACGTTTTTTACATGAGTACATAAATACCAAATGATTTAGAAGGGGGTAATTCTAGGTGCCAATGAAGATTTTCTCGTAAAAGAGAAGATGGAACTTAGAAGTTCTTTCTCTCAGATTTAAATAGCTAGAAGTACCTTCTTTTTTTAAGTTTTAAAATCCCAAAACATTTTTAAGTTTGAGTACCCATGAATGTAAGTGCCCTTCCCTTCCCTTCCCGGCATCTCCCTCAGCGACCGTGAAAGTGCCATGGAAAGAAGGGCGAGGGGCCCACGTCTCCTGGGCGGCCGGTGGGCAGCGGGTCTGCGGCAGGATGGGAGGCCGCACAGACGGAGGAGCGGCAGCGCCTGGTCCTCCTCTCACTCTCGGGGGAAGTGTGCTCCTGCCAGCCTTTACCACACGGCACAGCTACGGGATCACCTCCTCACCATTCCTCAGCGAGAGTCATACGCTGCCGTGGTGGACTGTCCCAAACAAGAGATCCCTCTTTAAGAGGAAGTAAAGCTATCACCCTCTTTGAAATGGGCCAGGCTCTGATGTTTTACACCAGGAACTGCCCACATCAGTACTATACTTTTTTAAAAAGATCTAGGAATATGTCAGAGAGAGAGGACAAAGGTCCAAGAGGAAAAGTCCAGGAAGCGTTCCTACACCAGAGAACAGACGTTGACTTACCGGGGAATGGCTGGGAGGCGAGAGCCATTTTCATCTATGAAGTGGCCCCCTGCATTGAGGACCCAGCAGTGATGAAGGGACAGCAAAGCATGCCTTGCAGTAGTAGGATTGTCCTTCCCGTTCTGACTGTCTGCATTCTTCAGTGGGGAAAACTCATCTTCTCGGAGCACTTCATACACCACAAACTTCCTAGAGTGGAACCATACAGAGACCGCTCTAGTACGAAGTAAAACTGCAAACACAGCTCTGACCCCTCTCTACAGAGCTCAGCCCCTGGTCCCCAACCACAGGCTCTCTTTCAGATGAATCCTGAAAAAAATAATGCTCGTCCCTGGACTAAATGAAGTTGGAATTCCCTTATCCAATGCAAAATGAGAAATTATTTTCATCCCAAACTATAAAACACTTCATCTTAAGTCAGAAAGGTCAGAAATCTTAATGCAAATTACATTAGAATCTGTTCTGGGGGGCAGGGGGTAAGGCAAAAAGGATGATTTAGAAATGCTTATGGGAAGATTAATCTTCCACAGCTAATTTGTCTTCCGCATTTTCATACTGACCAAATTCTAACACACATACCTCAACACCAAATGTGATCTTTGATAGAGAACTATATAATCTAAAACCATGTTCCCTGAAACATTTACTTACAGGTCAGTAAGGCATCCTACGTATAAACTGGGCCAATTCTCTATCTCAACCTTTTTAGTCTCTTAGCCAAAAGTGACAATTTTAACAAAATGTCACAGTTTTGCAGGAGAGTCAGATAATGGACTAACTGACATAAAGAAAACATACTCACAGGCAACTCACACCATACTCCTGGGTTAGTGGTCTCATACTAGAGGACGGTAATGAGTCTAGACAGTACACTCACAATCAGAACGCCATACCCGACTGCATGCTACTCAGTGTCTCCTAAAAACAGTGTCCTGCCTAATGTAAAAAGCAACATTTCAAGACCTGTATCTAATCTTACTGGTGCTACTTAAAACATACTTTGCAAACTGGAAGATGTCAAAGACAAATTTTTCCATCTTTATTCCATTTGGTTTGTCTGGCTTAATTAACTGCCCCTGGGAATCCACATATGGAATCTTCTTTTGAGCCACATGGTGCTGCAACTGAGGTTCATAAATACTAAGTAGAGAAAAGAAAAAGACATAATCACTTTCCAAAGTTAAAATGCCAGAAAATCTGATAATCACACCCAGGAACAAATGCATCAACGAGTACTACGATTTTCAAAGTGAAGTGCACCTGTTAAGTTTCAGTTCATATTTAAATATTACATGAATAGATTTCCCTATTCGCCTCCTTAAATTTTTAAAAAATCCAATAATGATCTCCACTTTAAAGAATATAAACCACACAGCTCACACCAATGTTTCTCCCATAATTTCCCTGTCTTCCATTAAATGTTCTGCTCTTTGCCCCAACTTTCCCAACTGAGAGTCCTCGAAGTGTGGAATGGAAAGATGAGGATTAATAAATTAACAGCACAGTTACAGAACACAGAGTAGAATGGGAAATATTCTGAAACCGGAGTCAATATTCTAAAGCAAAGCTAAGTAACTTTTTAAAAAGTAAAGCATCATCGTAAATGTCTAAAAGCTACCATATGAAAAAGCAGATAGTGAGAATGTCCTTCATTTAACAGAACGACAGAATAAAGTAGCTCTTATTTACTCTTTTATCCAACCGTGCTAACTTCCATCCAGGGCTCAAGTTCTTTTTTCTTGACCCTCTAACGCACTAGTTCCTAAATGCTAGTTTGGGAGCTGGCTGAAATTGTGTAGGCAGCTTTTCAAAAATACAGATGACCTGCATCTACCATCAGAAATTCTGATTCAGTAGATGTAGGGCAGATAACTCCATTTTTTTAAGTTTCGTTGCCGCAGAGAGACAATGTTTCATTTCTTACTTTTTGCTTCACCAGAACCTAACACAGCTGGAGGGAGAAGAGGAAGAGAAGAAAAGAAAAGAGAGAAGTGCTTTCGACTGCAGGCAATGCACTGAAGAACGGGCTCCCACAAATCTGCACCCTACAATGCATCTTCCTAAAACCACAATGTGAGATAAAGTTCCATTTGATAAAGGTGATTCTCAGGGGAGAAGATGAATTTTGTGGAATTTGGACTTGGGGTGTCCTTCTACTTCTCAAGTGACTCAGTTCCTGATTAAGGATAAAAGAAAAGTTTTTAAAGCCCCCATCGTGCCCATACTTGACAACATCTCTCAGAAATGGTACGGTGAAGAAATGGTTGGCAATGTTCCCCGCGTTGAATAGCAGGCGTCCATCCGAGCTTCGTTTCTGAGCTGTTGCCAGGGAAATCTCACTGTATTCCACCACCTGGTAGACTCCATCCACTCGGCAAACCACTCCCACTGGCTCTGTAGGGTTCGTTTTCTCTACCACCTGCCCAAAGAAAGACAGCAACAGGAGAAGAAATACAATCCAGTGCTACACTGGAGGTGTGCCATTTTCAAAGGCCACATCTGCAGTTTTGCTTGTATTGTCTTTGAGGCAAAGGAAACTTTAACTGTAGACAACCACATGTCCATCTTTACATTCTTTGATGGGCTACTGTCCAACTGGAAATGAAGTAAATTATTTCTTTCCTATTTATCATCTAATGAAACCATGGAATAGAAATTCCATCATACACACAGAGCCCAGAGGAAATCACAGTGGACTGGGAATAATTAAATGAGGAGTCTACTTCCCCCCAATATGTTTTAATTAATTTATCCTTAACTACACTCAACTGCTTTCAGAATAAATGAGATGAAATTTCTCTGGGATTCACAAGACAAAAAGGCATTTTGTCTCTCATCTGGTACTGCCCAAATCATCATTTCATTTGAAAATGGTGTTTCTTTCATTTTCATTCACGAATACAGCATGTTCCTTGTTTCTCGGGGACGTGGCCAGGAGGTACGGGGCATTAGAGCAAGTAAGTCACTGGGATCTGGCTCCATGGTTTCACTCATATGTGGAACATAAGCAGCAATAGCACGGAGGACCACAGGGGAAGGGAGGGAAATCTGAAGGAGGAGAAATTAGAGAGGGAGATGAACCATGAGAGACTATGGACCCCAGGAAACAAACTGAGGGTTTCAGAGGGGAGAAGGGTGGGGTAAGGGGTAACAGGGTGATGCGTATTAAGGAGGGCACGTGTTGTGATGAGCTCAGGGTGTCATAAGTAACTAATGAATCACTGAACACGCCATCAAAAACTAACGATGTACTACAGTGGCTGACTGAGCATAAAAAAAAAAAAGAAAGAAAAGAAAGAAAAGAAAGAAAAGAAAAGAAAGAAAAGAAAGAAAAGAAAGAAAAGAAAGAAAGAAAGAGCCACCCATTATTTATCTGTTTTGCACACTAGACTTTGAAGTAAGAGATTCTACACTTTAACAAAGTTTGAAAACCAGTGATGTGATAACCTATCAATAGCTCCAGCCTGGCGCAGGAGCTGAAAGATAGGTTTATTATCAAAATCACAGGGAAGAATAGGGGCACCTAGGTGGCTCAGTCAGGTAAGCGGCCGGCTCTTGACTTTGGTTCAGGTCATGATCTCATGGGTCATGAGATCGAGCCCCACATCAGGCTCCATACTCAGTGTGAAGTAAGCCTGAGATTCTCTGCCTCTCCCTCTGCCCCTCCGCTGACTCATGTTCTCTTGCTTGCTCTCTCTCTCTCAAATTTAAAAAAGAAATCACAGGGAAATACAGAGTATGCAATTTAAAAAGGGGGGGGGGGACGCCTGGGTGGCATAGCGGTTAAGCGTCTGCCTTCGGCTCAGGGCGTGATCCCGGCGTTATGGGCTCGAGCCCCACATCAGGCTCCTCTGCTATGAGCCTGCTTCTTCCTCTCCCACTCCCCCTGCTTGTGTTCCCTCTCTCGCTGGCTGTCTCTATCTCTGTCGAATAAATAAATAAAATCTTAAAAAAAAAAAAAAACCCTCACAAGTGACTCTGATACCCCACTGCCCTAATCCAACACAGCACTGACCTAAACTGTTGAGAAGAAAATTATCAAACAACTGTATGCGATACACTAATATAAAATCAAGATTCAGAGATGAGTACCCAACTGAACAATCAAACAAGAACAAATATTTAAAGATACTGCTCTGTTTGCCCTGTTCAGTGAGCAATTCAGCATGCTTCCGAGCAGTTGGAAAAATCCGACCCCAATTCGAAAAGTCTATCCTAAGAAATTACATCAATAGGGGCGCCTGGGTGGCACAGCGGTTAAGCGTCTGCCTTCAGCTCAGGGCGTGATCCCGGCGTTATGGGATCGAGCCCCACATCAGGCTCCTCCAGTATGAGCCTGCTTCTTCCTCTCCCACTGCCCCTGCTTCTGTTCCCTCTCTCACTGGTTGTCTCTATCTCTGTCAAATAAATAAATAAAATCTTTAAAAAAAAAAAAAAAAGAAATTACATCAATAAAGCGAAAACTTTTCTTCAGCAACTGATTTCTTAAAATAAATACAGACAGTAGCAGTCTCCTGCAGACGACTAAAGCCACTATTGACGACTTCATTTACACAGCAATTAGCGCTATAGGCCCTGAGTCTGGCTCAGCGAGGCAGGGCTACTGGACACGCAGGGCGGCTGTGTAGTTTCACTGTTTGCCTCCCTCAAAGGAGCACAGTATTCCATAAAAAGAAACCTTCTACCAAGGAACTGAATTAAACTGGGGGGAAACATACAACAAAACGATTTAAATCAATCACAGTCCTGTTTGCAACTATCAACTCCTCACCACCTCTAACTTCACTTAGTCCACAGCGAGGAGGGTCTCAGTACACAGGGAATTTGGAATAGATTCCTCTCATTCCCACCTAAACACACACACACACACACACACACACACACACACAGATTTATTTTCCAGTCACCTCCATAGGCCCCTACTCCTGACCAGCCATAGAAAACAAAACTAAGCATATTCACACTTGTCACTACCCAAGTGTTAATCTGTCAGCGAAAGATTTACTTCTTTTTCTTTTTTGGGGGTGGCAGAGGGAGAGAGAGAGAATCCCAAGCAGGCTCCACACCCGGCACAAAGCCCGATGCAGGGCTCGATCTCACGACCCTGAGATCATGACCTGAGCCAAAATCAAGACTCAGACGTAACCAACTGAGCCACCCAGGAGCCCTGAAATATTTACTTCTATGACAACTAGCAGCCTCCAAATATTATAAAAGTCTAGATTACAAAAGAAAGCATTTGTAAACTGCGTAAGCCAGAAGTCAAGTTTATATTACACAGAAAGTTATACAGTATAATATTGAGAAGTTTGCTTGATTTTCTCCAACTTCAATCCCGAAAAGCTGAGTTCAAAGGAACACTTTAACGTCATAGTTACTGTAACTGCTTTACAAAGTGCCCTTTAATTAACAGTGGTTCCTACCCTTTTAGTTTTGTACTTCTGCAAACCACTGCACTCTCCGTCTTTTCTCAAGGCTCTCGCTCCATAAAAAATACTTAATTCCTTAATTCACAAAGACCAGGGCCTTTGAAAGAAGTAAGAAATTATTCTACTACCACACTATGAATAACTCCCTAACTTAGGTGTTCTAAAAAACATATTTCAATATCTTGATTTTGCAATTAAAATTAAAAGGGTGGGAGGACAGATTACATAAACGGTTCCTCACATTTCTGAAAGTTTCTCACATGTACCAGTCTTGTCATATTTTGGTTCCCTCTGACTGTGTATTCACTCATCGAGTGACTTCTACCTTATATGCCAGGCACAGAGCTGAGCAGGAAGCATGAGACTCCTGGAGAACCCACAGATGGTGGAGAAGAGTGACTGGTTACACCTGTATCTCTGTGTGATCGATAAACTCACAAAAATTAGCACATAATTTAAAGTTTTTTAAGCTGTCAGCAAAAACTTAATCAATCTAAAGAGCTTGGTTTTATAATGTGCTCTGACACTAAAGCTAGGAGTTGGGAAACAGGAATTCTAATCCTGCTTTGGTTAAGGTGATGAAGGACCTTGAGCCTGGAACTCACTTAGAACCAGAACTCAGGGTGCTCGGTTCTGAGATCGAAGGGTTGACCAGATGATCACTGAAGTTCCTTTCAGGTTCACCACTCTATCATTTAGAATTTAAATTGACCTGAAGCTCAGAGCAGTAAAATTTAAGTTTCTGTTTTAGAATGAAGAGTGACACCAAGCGGAGCAAAGTCAGAAATACAGTCTAGTTTGGTTTTTTTAAAGCTTAGCAGCTACTCACAATGCACTGTTTCTATTACAATTTAATAGCTATTTACAGTACAGTACAGACACTCAAAGTATTAGGAGAGAGAGAGGTCTTAAATAACCAAACCAACTTTTTTATTTTCAGAGTCCAGAAGGGTCTTATTAGGTCTACCAGCTTAATTTCACAAAACCTGCACTGGCAAATTTAAAACTCCAGCTTCTATGACTTTGCCATAGATTTACAGATTAATTTTAAGAGAAATGACAACTTTATAATAGTAAATCTCCAACCAAGGCTACGGTATGTCTTTTATGGCAGTTCTCCGTTTTAAATCTAAACATTTCAAATTTATATCTAGTCTTACTTGTTTTTGTCAGAAGCCTGTATTATATGGCTTTTGCTTTTGGCAGAAAGGTCTTCCCTTCATGTCAATATCATAAAGTTATTCTCAATTTTCTCCTAACATCTTTATGGGTTTTTCAATATATTTAACTTTGTAATCCATTTGAAATTGATTTGGGAATGAGCTTTAAGGGAGAGATTTTATTTTATTTTTAGGCAGTTATCTCATTCATTTCCGCCACCGATCTGAAATGCCATGTTTTTATATCGTGCATTCTTATATATACATGGACTTATTTCTGACTGATCTATTCTGTTCCACTCATTTGTCATTCTATCCTGGTTTCTGTACTACACTCCTAATTATTTACAACCCAATTTAGTACCTGGTAGACTATCTCCAACCGTCTTCCTTCCTTATCACCTTTTCTTAGCGTTTTCCTGGCCACTTTTACATGTTTTTTCTAAACTTTACAATCATTTTGTTAAGTGTCCCCAAAATAGTCTCATTGGGGCTTTGACCAGAATTGCATTATACTTTAATTTGGTGAGAATTGATAGTTTTACAGATTTCCAGAAAAGTAGTATTTATATTAATATTTTTAAATCTTCCAAAGTGTTTTCATGTTCTCTTTTATTCCTAGATACACGTTTCATTAGCTACCATATAGGCAAGTCTCCTACATCATCATACAACTAAAAAAATGTTGAAAAGAATTACCTCCCTCTATCTTCCTATCAGTACGTTTGTGGTCAGTTATCAATTCTCCTTCACTGCCCCTAACTGCACATCCATCTTAGTCATAAGACTATCATGAGATGGTCTGTCAAACGCCTTGCTGAAGTCTCAATCTGCTGTGTCCTCCATATTTCCCTTACCTCCTACTCCAGCAACTCTGTCACAGGAAAAAAGTGGGTTAATCTGATCCAATACAACTTGATATTAACAAATCCATCCCAGGCCTAGTGATAATCATTCACATTCCCAGGTACTTAAAATCATCCACACATAGTTTTTTTAAGATTTTACTCATTTGAGAGAGAGCGAGTGTGCCCGATTTGGGGGAGGGGCAAAGGAAGAGGGGGAGAGAATCTCATGTCAGCTTCACACTGGGCACAGAGCCTGACATGGGGTTTGATCTCACAACCCTAAGGTCATGACCTGAGCCGAAATCCAGAATCGGACACTCAACCGACAGAGCCACGCAGGTGCCCCAACCACATATATTTTTAAACTTTTACTTGTAATGGACAAGCATACAATATTATTTCTAGAATGAAATGCTGCCAATTTAAGAGAAAGAGGAGGTAGGGGATAGTTTAGTTACTTTAGAGAGATAAATGGTTCTAACATATTCAAATCACCCTGATGATTCTAGTTCAAGTCCTGGAACATATATGCTGACAGAGCAAGCTCACTGACAGCCTCACTATAGTTGAGAAAGAAGGTATTACCTTCGCACCGCAGTCTGCTCCTTTCTGAATGCAAAATCCAATGAACCGTGGGTCTGCCACTTTTACTAGGATGTTGTCAACACAATAAACATGAATGCTCCAGATGCCTCTCTGCTCCATGTCCTCCACAATATTCTGGGCTGCAAGAGCCCGATAAAGACCACCATTCCCATCTGGGAAATAAAACAGCCCATTAGTTGTACACCAAAACCCATTACGAAGGTAACCCAAAACTGGTTTACCGGGGCTAACGTTTCCAAAGTGGGGTGAAGATCTCTGAAAAGCAGTTTTATGTCACAGGCCCAAGAAAAATAAATACCCAGGAGGAAGAATTCAGGTGTCGAAAAATTATACTATGTGACTTTGAAAGTAATTTAGCAACCAAAGTCCATATTTTTCTTTTTAACTCAGGCAACCAGGCAACCCAAAGTCCATATTTTTCTTTTTAACTCAGCCTTTTTAACAATTTAGCCTGTAATACATTGTGAAATATAAAGTTTTTTCTCAAGCAATGATTATTTCATAACATTTCAAGTTTTATTAATATTTATATGATTCAAGTTAGCTCTGTATTTACAGCCCCAATAGTGACAATTTCACCAATCTCAAAAATAAAAATACACGAGCATTTTATACAAAATAACTTGTTAGGAAACCAGATTAATATGAAGGCCAGATTTAAAATACATATAGGTAAAAGCCTCTTCTTTTCCCATCTACTCTTAATGCTGTTTTAATGTACTTTGTCCACCAACACCCTCAGCCACAGCTTAAAAAATTGGACAACTTCACAAAAGTAGAGCTAAAAACAGTAAAATCTTCCATTAATGAAAAAGAATTAAGTAGAAAAAAAAAGACTTAAGATGAAATAAAAGCCTGTATCTGGAGGCTACCACTGGTAACACTCTTATTTATTTCCTGTCAGCCTTTCCTCCAAATATTCACATAGATGTGAATCTGTCGACACGTTTATTTTCAGAGCTGGGATCATACGCGGGGTCGCTGCACGTGGCTACACAGTGTGCGTGCAACACCCGCAACCCTACAGGGTGGTGGCCGTCCCCACACCGGGCACACACCTTCACGCTTCCCATTCTCTCACTTAGCTACTGTCACTACTTCTCCTTGTCATTTAGTATCTCCAATCAATTGTTTTATTACAGTTTGGGAATACTACAGATAAACTATAATTTAAGCTCTTGTTTATTAAATAACAAACGGTTTCCAATCTTTCCCTGCAAGAAGTAATGCAGCCACGAACACTGCTGATATAAAATACTGGGTAAAGAGAATGAACACCCTGCGAGCTGCGCAGGTTGTTCTCAAGGGCAGGCGTCCGCAAAAAATATAAAAGTGCATCCATTTCACATAAGAACTAGGATGATCGGTAGGGGAAGAAAGGGATAAAGAAGGGGAGGGTAATCAGAAGGGGGAATGAAGCATGAGAGACTATGGACTATGAGAAACAAACTGAGGGCCTCAGAGGGGAGGGGGGCGGGGGAATGGAATAGAATGGTGATGGGTAGTAAGGAGGGCACGTATTGCATGGTGCACTGGGTGTTATACGCAACTAATGAATCATCGAACTTTACATCGGAAACTGGGGATGTACTGCATGGTGACTAACATAATAAAAAATCATTTAAAAAAAAAAAAGCGTATCCATTTCACCCCTGGGCATTTTCATTTTTTTTAAGTCATTGCTAAACTGCAATAAAATCTTAAATATTAATTTTTAACATCCAAATCACCATATCAGAAAGAAAATCAAAATGTAAGGATTTATGTTACTCCCATTTCTAGTCACCCTTAAATAAGCATGGTTACAAACCTGGAGCCATGGAAACCTTGTTCTTCTCTTCCAAAATAATTTTCCCATCAAAACTCATAGCAGGCAGCATTCCCTGCTGAAAAAAGATTACATTCTCTTTCTTTAAACCAAAGTACTTGTGCTTTGTGAAGAACTCCTTTGTCGACTCCATTGTTCTGCCACTGGTCATTATATACCTTACAAGAGAAAAGTAGATCTTCTAAGCAACAGTGCTCTGGGAATTAGGGCAAAATTCAATCTTGTCTATTTTCCAAGCAAAAAAAAAAAAAAAAATCATTGAGCATACTGACTCTTTGTTCTGACTTCCTTCACCCTCTTCCTGGATAAGGTAGCATTAGCTGCTACCCAAGTGCCTTTCTTCCAGTAACTTCATTAATCTTACATATAAAATAAATCTATGTAACAATATGAAACATACCTCCTGCAACAGAGAGCCTGTAACTGGCTTAAACAAACATTTTAGAACTCTGTGAAAACTGTATTTTAAATTTAAAACTCCCATTATAAATAAATAGGGAGAAAAGAGTAAATGTAATATATTCTAATGATCTCTCGTAGTTCTTTTTACTAAAGTTTTGAAATGAATCTGGGCTCTGCTAACCCTCCATTTAAAATCTTAAAAGTGAAATTATATTATCCGTTCTCACAAAAATCAACCATGCTAGTGTGGCAAAGGAGTCAAAAACTCTATCTAAAGCCACAATTAGTGACTG
Organism: Ailuropoda melanoleuca; assembly: GCF_002007445.2. Lineage (NCBI taxonomy): Eukaryota > Metazoa > Chordata > Mammalia > Carnivora > Ursidae > Ailuropoda > Ailuropoda melanoleuca. The sequence goes on from NC_048225.1 coordinate 122,716,240, forward strand.
CAGTAGCTTTTGCCCTTACTAGAATTTAAGCCACATATAAGTAGGGATTTTTGTCCATTTTGATTGCTGATATGACCCCAGTACCTAGAAGCAGGCATTCAATATCTGCTGAATGAATAAATTAAGAAAATGGTATAATTTCCCACCATGCCAGGTATCTGTTTCACAAGTTATCCTGGGTCATTTGAACTCTGAGTACAAAGACATGGCTAGACTGCTCTGTGTAAGAAGAGCACAGAGATTCTAAGTCATGAGGAAAAAGAGAGAAGAAAATTCAGCATGATAGTGGGAGTCAGGGCTGTAAGGAGAATACTGCCTGCTTAGAACACAGATGTTCCTCAAACATCCCCAAAGAAATCAAGAAGAAAAAAACAGTTTATTGCCCGCCAACACTCATGTTGAGAAGTGCTAGCAAAGCTGGGAATTTACAAAAAGCCTATTTTTAAAGGCATCAGAGAGCTATAGAAGCAACATGGTATGGAACTAAAATTCAAGACAGTGGGAAACTTTCAGAGAGGAGCTAAGGATATGCAGCTGCCTTTTCCCAGGGTATCTGCTGATCTGGGATCCAGGCTAGTGGTAGGGACGCTGGGCTTGGACCAGGCAGGACAGAGAAACCAGCAGACCTTTTGTGGGTCACATGGGGCTAAAATAACAAGATTAGGGACTTGAGGGATCTCAAACACACAGCTGGTTTCCCCCTCAAAACATAACTTCCAAAGCTGTTCTGGGAAAGAGGTTTAAGAGCTAAATCAAAAACTTTTAAAAAACAAAACAGAATTTCCCACAATCTCTTGGTGCTCAGGACACCAACACTTGCCAAGGAAGCCCCGAGAACACAGCATTCTACTAGAGCCTGGGGATCCGAGTGTGGCCCACAGCAGAGAAATCAGTGGGGGCTTTCAGCTGGTGTGTATGGGAAGGGGGGGTGTGGGGAGAGCTAGATAACCTGGTACTTAAGGATAGGAGTTTCTAGACTGTGAGAACTCCCTGAGCGCCCAGAGCAGTGACTAAAAATAGACTCCTATCACCCATCATGAAATTTCAGATGCCAATGAGAAGAAGAGACTTTACATGCTGGGGCGGGGGGGCGGAGACTGGGAATCAGAACAGTAATAGACCCCTCAACAACGTCAGAAACAACAGAAAAATGCCTTCAAATTTCAGGAGGCAGATGTTCAATCAGAAATTCATACACAGACAAACTATTAATCAGTATAAAGTTTATACACTAAGAGAACCCAATGAGTCCCTAAAAGTACTCAGGGAGGGATGTAAAAGCCTAAGGAGAATATATATTGTGCATTAAGACTACTGTGATCATTTATTGGGCTATAACATAGATTACTTTTAACGTATATAGTAAATTACAGCTCCTGGGAAAATTATTAGTAACAGGAAATATGTCTGCTTATGAATAAAGTATACATGCATTTTGAATATTATAGACTGACATATGTTTAGACACTCTCCCACATCAAGACACATCTTACCATGGAATGATGCATTTGTTGCCGTGGTATTTTTCAGCTAACTGTTGAAGCTTCAGGATACGCTCTGCCTGAATCTGAAAGAGCGTCTTACGAGATGGCAAACCAACATCATACATCCCCTTGGGGTATGCAACACCAAGTCTCGTCCCCTGCCCGCCAGCTAGAAGAAGAACCGCCACTTTGTTCTGAGAAATCTGGAAAAGTCCTAGAAAAGAAAACACCTGTATCACAAAACCTCTGCAATTCAACATTTTAGGACTACACCTACAAGAAGTAGCAGCAATGAGTCACCCTATCTGCACAAGGCATAAAGAACAAGAAATCCACACGTGATCACAGATAACTACCTTGTTAATAAAAACATTTTTACTATTAAAAAATTAAATTTATATAAACCCAACCAAACACCAAGCCGTGAATAATATGCTTTAATGAATTAATAATTCTTTTTCTGAAAATGTCAGAAGCAAAGCCCAACAAGATGTTACAAACGTTTCACAAGTGCTGACTACTTACTAGATGGGGCGTGTCAAGAGAAAGACAAGATAAAAGAGGACACCTGGGCTTCAGGAGGCATGATGATATGCTATCCAGCCTGTAAATCCATCAGTGACACACAGTCAGTCAGTGAGCATGCAAATAGACTAGACAAGCTACCATCCAGCGAATAAAGAGACCTGAAACCCTCAGGAAAGCAAAGCCATACAGAGGTCAAGAAGTCAGGCTCTGAGGTCAGGACACCTGGGTGTGAAAGCCAACTCAGCTGAAAAGGCCTCAGGGATCTGCCCGCATAACGGCAGGGCAAGAGGAGGCTTTGTGGGGTGATGGAAATGCTCTATAACTTGACTGGAATGGTAGTGACATGAGTGTATAAATATGGCAAAAAGTCATAAAACTAGAGCATTTTATTATATATAATTATACATCAATAGAATGGATTAAAATGCAGGGGTTTTGTTTTCATTTTTGTTTGTTTTTGCCAAAGAGCCATCTATCCCAGCTCACAAGGATGTGAGACTCAGAGTCTTTTTGTCGATGATTTATTCCCATTGCCGGGAAGCCCGTCAGTCTGCATCAGTTGAATACTCAGCAATAAGTAATAACCAAACATAATGCTTGAATCAAAATATTATTCTCTGAATCAAAATAATTCAAGATGGATTTAAGATGCAAATGCAAACAAATGAAACTGTAAATATTATTAACAACAGAGGCTCTCAGTTTGGATTAAAAAAACAAGTTTTGCCATAGACCACTTTTTTTTTTTTAGCAAACAATTTTTTTTAAAGTACAATAAGAAAAATAACAGCAAGAAAGCCCATACTTCACCAACAAAGTAAAATGCCCTTTCATCACTAAAGTTGTTAAATCTGACTTTTTTTTAAATTTTTTATTATGTTATGTTAATCACCATACAGTATATCCTTAGTTTTTGATGTAGTGTTCCACGATTCATTATTTGCGTATAAAACCCAGTGCACCATGCAATACGTGCCCTCCTTAATACCCATCACCGGCCTATCCCAATCCCCCACCCCCCACCCCCTGAAGCCCTCAGTTTGTTACCCAGAGACCACTTCTGAGAGCCGGACCCGCTCAGCATCACAAGGCAGAGTCGCTTGTGGGGAGAGGCGACAAGGAAACTGGGTCTCCGGGAAGCTAGAAAATGCCAGATGAGATCAAGCAATGGTTGACGGGATTTCTGAAATCCTCAGACACCGGGAAGGAAGCTGGCCACTGCCCAGAACTGAACACTAGCCCAGAGTGGGCAGTGGTGGCCGGTATTCATTGTTATTATTTTTTTATATCCTGAGGTAATGGGGGGTGTCTAATGTACCAACTTTGTGCCTTATGTGTTTGATGTGTTATACTTTCCTAAAGCTAATGTGCTAGTACATGGAGCACTTAAAGAAATACTCTAAACCCATTATAAACTCAGAAACTTCTCTAGTCCTAACACTACAATCTATCTTCAGGAGTCAGTAAAATACAGCCCAAGGACATGATCCAGCAACTATCCAGCTATCAAAAACTTGAAAAACACATCCGATATTTCCATAATTTTCAGCTTTGATATGAAGCTATGCTTAGCTAGCTCCCTGAGATCTGATTTTCTCTTTCTTCCTGCCTAGAACCAGAACTGTCTTTGTGATTTTTCTGCATAGCATTTCACTGTGCCTTATCAAGGTGTGAAAATAGTTAGACCCCAAACTAGTAACACTAATCTAAGAGGTAGGAATAATTTCCCCCATGTGAGAGGTAACGGACTCAGAGACGTTGCGGGTCTTGCCCAAGGTCACAGCGTTAGTAAATGTGAAGAAGGATCAGAAACTCACTCCAGGCCGGTTTGCCCTGCACCGCACAGCCTCCAGCAGTCTCTTCACACCCAAACACTGAACAGATCCATTACAACACCAGAGGTTTTAGGGCTCTAAACTTTCCTTCCTGTTTCTTTCCTGCCCTTTCTTCTCTTTTCCACTGAATTCAAGAGGTTGTGCTACCTTTTTTTTTTTAGTCTCTCCCACCTACCACCCCACAAGCAAAAGCTGCCAGGTACAGTCCACATTCTCCAAAACTTGCCAAACACTGAAATTTCTAACAGCATTCCAGATCTGCACCCGCTTTCAGCAAGCACCATAACTACCACGTACCAAAGTGACTGAGACGAAATGAAGCATTTTGAAGGGAGCAGGGACGACAGAAGGCAGTTTTGAAAACTGTTTTACATTTGGTTATTCCCTGAGTTATCACAGAAACTATGGTTTCTAGGGAATAAGTTTAATTCTGCTGTCATCGACCCAAAAAGCCTCATTTCAATTAAATACAGGTTCATAATCCCCTACCTAACCCCATGGATCAGAGCTGTTTCAGAAGGCAGAACTCTTCAAACTTTAGAAAACGAATACAGTACATACACATTATATGCTATCTCCAGCAAATCTGAGATAGGACTCTGTACTCCCATCAAGTGGGATAAGCTCATCAATAGTCTCCTGTCTGTTCAAGTTCAGTGTTGCTGCAAAACAGGCTTTGCACCACTGCAAAACTGCAGATAAGTCTGGCCTGTCTGAACCCTCACATACCAAAGGTGTTAGAAATATTTCTAAACATCTTCAAAAAAAGTCCCAGATAAATATCTAGACACAGAGGCCTTTGTTCTCTTTGTACTATTTATTTTCTTCACTGAGCACATGTGTTTTAAGTTGTTTAGTTGTTGTTGTTTTTAAAGATTTTATTTATTTATTTATTTATTAGAGAGAGAGAGAAAGGGAGAGCACAAGCAGGCAGGAGGGCAGGCAGAGGGAGATGCAGGCTCCCCACTGAACAGAGAGCCCAATGCGGGGCTTGATCCCAGGAGCCTGAGATCATGACCTGAGCTGAAGGCAGACGCTTAACAGTCTGACTGAGCCACCCAGGCACCCCAAGTTGTTTCATTGTTAATGTGGCTCTAGTCATCCTTTCTGACATCCTTCTTTTACCTTCAGTCCAAAAGTCAATGATTTCCCACAGCCACCTTACCCAGAAAAGGTTAGGAGCCCGTTCCAAGGGCCAGCTCTGTGTCCTAGCTCCCCATCACTTGATGCCACCCAGCACGAACCAGTGCTTTCCACAGGTACTAACCAGTTATCACAATATCACTGTATAAACTTTTCTCTCCCTAGGATCAATTTCCTAAATCATAGCATCATTCCAGTTTTCCAAATTTTCCAGTTTTATAGCTCTCTAACCAGCAGCTCATGGTAGCCTCATCCTTTATGCAAATAAATGTTTCCTAAGCCCCTGTCTGCCATACTTTCTTCAAACTTTTTCCCATCTATGGACCTGATGACCCAACCAATCACTACATCTTAAGAGAAGCATGGAGATTACGCCTACCAGGTGTCCAATTCCACGCAGATCTACATTCACACCTCACCTCCCTCTAACCACAACTATCACAATGAGTTATAACACAATCCACGTGTATTTACAATAAAAGGGCTTCTGCGTTCACCTCTTCCTGCTTATGCATCTCATGAGCAGAGAAAAACACCAGGAAAGAAAGCAGTCCCTAGAGTATCAAGGCCAGCAGCATTTCAAGAATTAAATGCAGCTACAGATGTTAACAGTATCAGATTGTGTGTTCACGGGCTGAAGCCCTCACCCACCTCATCTGGGTCACCGCAATACAACGGCAACGTTTAAAGTGTGTGTAACACGTAAATTACTATCTGTCTGAAAATGGCAGATAAAATACTACTTGAAATTAAGGGGGCCAACAAAATTCGGTAAGTTGTTCAGTTATATGGCAATAATACCTGATTTTAAACTGTATTTGTCATAACAAATTTTATATGGGCAGCATCGCACCTATCTGAAAAATGTTAACGAATTATAAATGTACTTAACCCATGTGACAATTAGGAAATTATGAGCTTCTCCTACCCCAAAACTTCGTTCACAGAAATATAGAAAAAAACAAGAAACAAAAACAGGAAAGTACAGCACTATTAACACCCTTTCCATCCTTCCACTGGAGGACAGTTCATAGCTCTCCCACAGAGGGACCGAACAGAGACCAAATCAGAGGTTAAAAAAGAAAAAAAACCAAGCCAGAGTGAGCAGTTTCCAGGACTGGAGTACATCTCTCTCCTTGGAGAGTCATGTGTCATAGGCCCAACGGCGTCTGAGAACTTTTCCTGATAACATTTATAAGAAACAAAGAGAAGAGTTTACAGTGACCGGGAATAGGTCAAACACTTCCTGGATAACTTCCTGCTTGGACTAGTGCCTCGCATACACCCGGATTTGGGCATGCGCCTGAAACGAGGAGGATGGCACAGGTGCATGTGAAGTACAGCACTGCCAGAACTTTCCATTTAAACTGTCAGCACTCCCAGGACACTGAGTCAGGTAAACAGGCTATTAAACTAGTGGAAATAAAGGAAGACTATCCAAGAAAGTCAGAAAAGATATTTTAAGTCTTTAACTTTTAATCCTATTGTACAGGTAAAACTATTATTTTATAGATTAACTATTTCCCAAAAACGTCAAGTACAAAAAGCAGACTACAAGGGAAATCACTATTTGAATCAGTTTTAGGTACTGAAGGATTACTGTGAATTTCATGAGGTATAATAATAGCACTGTGAGTAGTAAAAAAATATCCATATATGTAGAGATGAATACTGAACTCAGTAAAAGTAAAAATAACACGATGTTTGAGATTTGTCTTAAAGTACTACAGCAAAGAAAAAGAAAAGGAGGGATAGGTAAAGCAAAAGTAGCAAAATTTTCATGTTTAACAAGGTGGTCCATATGTGGGATTCATTATACTGTTTTTATCTCTAAATATTCATTTCAAAATATGCTTGAAATTTTTCATAACAAATTTGTGAGTAGGCTACAAAATTATGCACCAATCATAATCCCAGTGTGTGTGTATCTAAGAAAATACTATAAAATATTACTAGTGAGTATCTGAAATGTGGGATAGCAGAGATTTATAGTTTTTCCTTTGTAATTTTTAGTTCTTTTTCCAATTTTTCTAAAATAAGTATGTGTTACTTTTTTTTTTTTTTTAAAGATTTTATTTATTTATTTGACAGAGAGAGACAGCGAGAGAGGGAACACAAGCAGGGGGGAGTGGGAGAGGAATAAACAGGCTCCCAGCGGAGGAGCCTGATGCGGGGCTCGATCCCATGACTCTGGGATCACGCCCTGAGCCGAAGGCAGACACTTAACGACTGAGCCATGCAAGCTCCCCAGTATGTGTTACTTTTAAAATAAAACAAATCTACTGAAAATATCACTGTACTAGATTCCAGAAAATGTACAGGAGATAATGCTATGAATATATTTTTTCTAAGCAATCCACTTACTTTTCTACCACAGTGCTATATAGTAGAAAAGCACCATTCAGATTAATTTTTTTAAGTGTCTCATAGACAAAAGAAGCTAATACTGGATATTAATATGTTATTATAAAATTGGAAGACTGTTTTATGTTCAGTATAAGCATGCATTTCTTTGATAAAGATGGGGTTTTTTTAATTAAGCAAATACATTTTTCCAATGTATCTTTACTAAAATGATGTTCTCATAGAAGCTTCTAATTACTTCTCTCTCTAGAGCTCAGCTTTGTAAGATAGAAATCTTTCAGTTGCTCCTTAAGAATTAAATTAGGGATGTCTCGGTGGCTCAGGCGGTTGAGCATTGGACTCTTGATTTTGGCTCACATCATGATCTCAGGATCATTAGACAGAACCCAGCAGCAGGCTCTGCGCTGGGTGCAGAGTATGCTTGAGATTCTCTCTCCCTCTCCCTGCACCACACCCCCCTCCTCCCCGCTCACAGGGGCATGCACTAAGGGGCGCCTGGCTGGCTCAGTTAGTAGAGCATACAACTCTTGATCTCAGGGTTATAAGTTTGAGCCTCACACTGGGTATAGAGATTACTTAAAAATAAAATCTTAAAAAAAAAAAAAAAGAATTAAAATAAGACCTCTCTTCAACAAGGAGCACAGTGGTCACTTATATATTTATCCTCCAGAAATAATTTTCCACTGTAGGCATGAAAATGACCATTTTAGTGTCAACAGCCACCAGACAGTCTAAAAATACTGTACAATACTTTCATTTCCCCCATCCTGAGGAGGGGGATACAGGGGGTCACTGTCTTTGCTACAACTGCCAGGATCTTCCTCCTATCTGAAATATAACAATTAGAATCTTCACAACAGCAATCTCTTCCCCTTGATAACTTACTGCAAAAACTTCATTTTGTTATGAATTTGCACACACGTGGAAGTTTCTGGCTAAGTGAATGAAAAGTAACAAAGTCTCCTTCTTCATCCCTACTGTTTAAGCCACAAATAAATATTGCTCCCTTGACAATAAGCCAAAAGGAAGTTTGTTTCATACTTTCTTGAAGTACACTTGGTTGTAATAGTTCCAGATTTCAGTTTAAATGAAAAGTCATAAAAGTAGACTAGTTCCACAGATTCCAACAAAAAGGTCATCAAGAAGACTCAAATTATAGGAGGTTTAGACTGTTGCTCATGGTCCCTGCTATACAAGGTCTTTGGCTTTCCATAGGAGTTCATTTGAAGACTTCATCCTCATAAAATCACAAGGAGAAATACAGGCAACTGGGATACCTGAGGATATGAAGAGCCCCGTGTGACTTTTGCTCTGTTGTAATAGCCTTTTTGAAACCCAGGGGTGGAGGGGAGGATTCATGAATCCAGAGTTAGTAAGGGTCAGAGTATCACCACAGCTCTCCGCTCAGAAGGATCCATCTGGAAGTCACTCTCTCACAGCTTAGTGGCAGAGCCCTATTCCAAGAAGCTGGGTTAGCGTCTACCAAGCACTTAAGATCTAAAAGGGCACTTCCTGGAGATCATCTAATTATTTTCGGTATTTTTTAATCTCTAAGCACTTTTAAATAAAACCTCATGTAAAGATCAAATACATTAAACATGTCAAACTAGAACTGCTCTTGTAATGGGAAGATGGAGTTAGAGACAAAGATATTTAGTATCCATTCCCCCTCCCTACATGAGCAGTCTCCCCAGCAGTGGAACCCCTAGGGTTCCTTGGAACACAGTTTGAAAATCATTAAATCTGTATGCCCAGAGAAAGACATGGATTGTATACAGAAGGTTGATAATGGCAATTATCTGTCTTTTTTGTGGGAACAGGGAAAGCCAAAGAATGAAAGACAAAACAAAAATAGCAACACTGTGGTACAAATACAGACTATAAGATTATATCTGTAATACTACTATTGCACATCCATAAAACTGAATATACATATAATCAAGTAATAGGAGGCAATGTGAGCAAATAAAAACATCTGATTCAGTAAAGGGCAATTTTTCTGTAGTGTTTCTGTTATTTTGATATTTTTGCAATAAAGTAATATTTTTTACAAAGGAAAGAAAAGCATTAGTCAGATCTGTTCATTCTACAGTTGAGGACATGAGGTCCAGATTTGACAAGGAACGTGCACACTCAAGGGCCTGAGCTGCAACATTCAGTCACTATCACTTACAGAGAAGAAGTGGGTTATAAAAACCATAGCTCTGAACTCCACCACGAAAGGTACATTTGAGCAATTCTGCCATTCTCAAAGGCACTAATTAGAACTGGTCATGGGGACAGATTTTATGATACACTTTGGAAGAAAAAAATGGGGGCAATTCAACAAACATTGGTCAACCAACTTCTAACTGCTTAAAACCCTGTTCTAAATGCCCTGTGACACACACGGACAAGCAGGACATGTGCTGCTCTTCAAGAGTCCACAATGTCATGATGAAGACAGACAAAAACAACTCTTATTCTAAGAAAAAACTGAAGCCATGTGTGGACAAATAACTCCAACTTGGAACACTGAAGAAAAGGTCATGATCAAAGAACCTTAAAAGATGAATGTATGCTCCCCACATGCCCCACTGCACTGCATAGCACAACTCCAGGAGATCACCTTTCAAGGTGACCCAGCTAGACAGAGAAGGGGCAAAGGCCAGTCCGAGCCAAGGCAGAAAAGACATAATGTTCAGAGAATTATTTGGTCCAGCTAAAATGTATGGGGCAGTAGGAGTGGAGGGAAATAGAGGAGACCAGATTGGAAATACAGGCTACGTAAGGTTTCTCGATGAAGCCAGCATAAAATGAAACATTTAACTTGTGCTTCAGGGTGGGAAATCTAGAAGTATGGAAATAAGCATGGAAAGAGACTAGAGGCACATTAAGACTTGAATGAGAAGAGCCCTGAGTGGGGAACAGAAATGAAAAGAGCATGCTGGCAAGGGGAGATGCTGCAGAAGTTTTGGCAACATAATCTGTTGCTTTCTGATCAGCCACCTGGTTTAAGTCAGGAGGAGAGTCCAAACAATCATGACATGATCCAACTACTTTAATACCTCTGGTATATCTCATTACAAACTTTAAAATGAACATTCCATGCTCAGTACCTTCACTTTCCCACGCCTGCAGCCGATCCTGGTCCCTGGTGGCACTGCCCAACACCTCTCGAGGGACAGGCTCCATTCGTGAATCCATTTTCTCTTGCTGAGAGGACTGGTTAAAATCTTCAATGGCCTTCTGGAAAAAGAAGTTCAGCTCCTCAAAGTTCATGGCCTGGAGCTCTGCATAAAGTTCCACCTGCTGGGCTTCATCCAGCTCATTCCAGAACTGTAGCAGGTGTTCCTGTCCAGCTTTGGACAACCTGAGTTTGAGATCGTTAACATTCATAATGCTCTGGTAGCCAAGCTTCGTGAGGATCAAGGTGTAATCTCTCTACCTGTAAACCTAAAAAAAAAAAAAAAAAAAAAAAAAAGGGATTGATGGCAGGTCAAAGTCCAACCTCAAAACCAAAGGAGCTTTTCCTACTACAAATAAGTACATTTAAAAAAAAAACTTCATGTTAAGGAAATTAACTTCTGCCTTTCCCTCACAAGATTTGTGAGATCCAACTTGTAAAGACATGAACAGACATTTCTCCAAAAAAGACATCCAGATGGCCAACAGACATACGAAAAGATGTTCAACATCAGTCATCATCAGGAAAATGCAAATCAAAATTACAATGAGATATCACCTCATACCTGTCAGAACGACTAAAATAAAAAACACAAGAAACAAGTGTTGGCGAGGATGAGGGGAACCCTCATGCACTGTTGGTGGAAATGCAACTGGATAGCCACTGTGGAAGACTGTATGGAGATTCCTCAAACAGTTGAAAATAGAACTACCCTATGACTCAGTAATTGCACTACTGGGCATTTACCCAAAAAAACAAAACAAAACAAAAACACTAATTCAAAGGGATACATACACCCTTATGTTTACTTGCAGCATTATTTACAATAGCCAAGTTATGGAACCAGCCCAAGTGTCCATCAACTGACAAATGGATAAAGATATGGGGTATGTGTGTGTGTGTGTATATACAAAATGAAATATTATTCAACCATAAAAAAGAATGAAAGCTTGCCACTTCCAGCAACATGAATACAGCCAGAGAGTACTATGCTAAGTGAAGTCAATCAGAGAAAGGCAAATATCACAACTTCACTCATATGTGGAAATTAAGAAACAAAACAAATAACAAAGGAAAAAAAAGAGACAAACCAAGAAACAGACTTTTTCTTAACTACAGAGAACAAACTGATGGTTACCAGAGGGGAGGTAGGTGGGGAGAATGAAACAGGTGATGGGGATTAAATAGGACTCTTGGGGCGCATGCGTGGCTCAGTCGTTAAGCATCTGCCTTCAGCTCAGGGCGTGATCCCAGCATTCTGGGATCGAGCCCCACATCGGGCTCCATGCTCCACTGGGAGCCTGCTTCTTCCTCTCCCACTCTCCCTGCTTGTGTTCCCTCTCTCACTGGCTGTCTCTCTCTCTCCCTCTGTCAAATAAATGAATAAAATCTTTAAAAAAAAAAAAATAGGGGCGCCTGGGTGGCACAGCGGTTAGGCGTCTGCCTTCGGCTCAGCGTGTGATCCCAGCGTTGTGGGATCATGCCCCACATCAGGCTCCTCCGCTGTGAGCCTGCTTCTTCCTCTCCCACTCCCCCTGCTTGTGTTCCCTCTCTTGCTGGCTGTCTCTATCTCTGTCAAATAAATAAATAAAATCTTTAAAAAAAAAAAATAAAGAGGACTCATCACAATGAGCACTGGATAATGTATAGAACTGCTGGACCACTATATTGTACACCTGAAACTAATATAACACCGTAAGTTAAATATACTGGAATTAAAATTTTAAAAAATAAAAATAATTAAAAATTTAAAAATAAACATGTAAGACAATTAGTATTACTAATTGTAATTCTAATTAGCATTATAAACCAGGCACTGCGCTAAGAACTTTACTTACAAGGTCTCATTTAATTTTCACGAACTCTACAACATAGGTACTACTATTTTCCTTACTTTACCATTGAGGAGACCGAGGCAGAGAGGCAACACAACCAGGCCAACCACTGGAGCTGGGATGTGAGCCCACCAGACGGTCCAATTCTAGGGCTCACAATCTGACTACCTCACTTTGTTGCCTCTGTAGTACTCCTCTGACCATGAGCTACCACTGAAGGAACACTTGACTTCTTAGTAAAAACTGTTCTCCTTCTAGTGCAAATGATGGAAATGATTCTGTTGTATTCAGAATAAAAAAATTCCAGGAACACCTATAATCATTTTATTTCAACAGCAACTTCTACAAAGAAGCAATAAAAACGTATCTATTATCTTTACTAAGAATTGAACCCTAAAGGGACAAACAATTCACACGTAACAATCAACAGATAAGACAATGTAATACAGCAAAATGTTAAACTGTGTACTATTCAAAAATAAGAGAAAGAGGAAATATTGAATCTACTTGTCTACTCTAGATAAATGCAAGAGAAGATAGGCGTTGTCTAGAACGAGTTCACAAAGGAAGCATGATCTGAGCTGTGCGTGCCTCAAGGGTTGAGCAGATTACACAGATAAAATCAAAAAACAAGTAGAGTCGGCCTGTGTGACAGAGAGCAGTCAAGAAAGTTGAAGTTCTATGTAGCATGATGGGAAATGATGTAGGGTAGGACTTGACCATGAAGAGCCTTGAACCAAGCCAAGGAATTTAGACCTAACAGAGTAACAAGAAGCCCACAGCAGATTGCTCAACAGGGCCATGTCACCATGCTTTAGAGAGATGAGAGAAAGAGCAATGGCATAAAACAAACAGTAAGGGGGAACAACTAGAAGCAGGAAAACAAGTTCAAAGACAACTGCAGGTATGAAAAGCTGAAGTTCTGAACCAGATTAGTTGCAAAGGAAATAAGTGTGAAAGGGAGAAATTTGAGGGTCACTGTAAAGAATCATCACCGCATTATAGCTGCTTAGACGTGAAGGACAGGAAAAAAAAGGTACCAAACAAACAGCCTGTTATCTCCTATCATAAGAATAGTGGTAAGTGATAGACACGGTAGTTTGGAGCAATATTCTGGAGTTCTCTGTGCCTCACCTGTAAAGTGGAATTAATAACAGTATCTATCTCATCAGTACTATTAAACATCAAATACCATTTACAAACTCAGGTTAAGAGAACCTACACCTGTTCCCTGAGGCAGCAATAGTAACACCTATCGCTTACGTACTTCTGTGTGACACAGTACAATTCTAACTGCTTTATAGATACTTGTTCATGGAATCTTCAAACAACGCTAAGGTACTGTTGCTGGGATTACTTTACAGAGGAAGATACTGCACCAGAGATGACTTGCCCAAGGTTCCAAACTAGTAAAGTGATAGAGCCTGGATTCAAATCCTAACAACCTGACTCTTAAAGTCACACTCTTAACTGTTATGCGATACTGCCTCTCAGGAGATAAGACTGTGGGGGTGGGGGGGAGGTGTGTGTAAAAGAAAGGAGCAGTGAGAGGGAGTACATTATTTATACTTTATTCAGAAATATAGACACAACTGATGTTCTTACATCCGACTCACTTTGCAGAAATGAGTTCACAAGCCAACAGAATGGAGAAAGAAAAAAAATGTACAGGATAAGCAGGTGAAGAACTTCACAGGATGAGTAAATACGTCATTTTCATGGTGCACTGGGTGTTATATGCAAATAATGAATCATGGAACTTTACATCAAAATGCTAGGGATGTACTGTATGGTGACTAACATAACAATAAAAATTATTATAAAAAATAAAAAAAATCAAAAATAAATAAAATAAAATAAAATGCATTATTACTTTTTATTCAGTACTGGGTATGTTGATCCAAATCAGAAATTGCTCAGAAATAATTTTAACTAATGTCCACTCAAAAATAAATTCAGGAAACGTATTATCATAAATAGAGACAGGCTCAGAGCTTCTATAATTTTTTTTCTTTAAATAAGGTGCCCTAAAACTGAAGTGATAGACTGGCTTCAGGACTCTTATCAAATCGACTTCAAATTAGATGAGCACATAAGATTCAGTGTTTATATTCCCAACGTTTATTTTTGGTTTGTTATTTAGATTTACTTTAGGGATATAATGCTTCAAGGGTGAAACGAACAATACTATTTATGAAATCCACCTTATGAGTTATCACTGATTCCTAACGAAGTTAAGGCTTCTATATGAAACAGAAATGAAACCCTATTATCAAGGTGGGACAGTTCTACCTCGCTGTCACCTAAGACCCCTGTCCTCTCCTCCAAGTACATCCTATAGTCCCTCCTATCTATTGAAATCCCATTCACCCTTAAAGGCCTGCCTCACACACTCCAGCTTCAAGTGAATCTTTACTGGTTTAGGAATCAAACAGAACTGACTTTTATTCCTGGCTCTATTCCTTGGGCCAAGTTATAGATACCTTCACCTCTGTTAATTTCATCTGCAAAATGGGAACAATAAAATTTTCTTCACCAGGTTCAGAGGCATAAGTAACATTACATCCAATGAGAAAACGAGGCTCAAAGAGATTCAGTAATTTGCCAAAGGATACATACCCAGTAGACAGAAAAACAGAAATTTTTAACCCAGATAAACCTGACTCTAACACCTATGATCTTTGCATCAGACAGTAACTCTCATAAGCAGGGGAAATACTGAGAATTCAACCCAACATCTCGTGTAAGAGAGGCAGGAGAGCTGATGAAAGTCAGCATCGGGCCCCGGAGCCAGCCTGGCTGGGCTCAGACCCCAGCGCCACTATTTCTTCATTCTGTGACCTTGAACAAGTTAACTTAACCTTTCTGTGCCTCAATTTTTCTCATCTGTAAAATGAGCATAAAAACAGTACTCACCTCTAAGAGTAAGAGGATTACTGAATTAAAATGAAAAGCATTTAGTACAGTACCTGACACATAAAAAAGCCCTCTATAAATGTTATCAGCTACTATTATAAAAGTGAAATTTGTGCTTCAGACCACTCACTGAGTTACAGAACATGAGGAGAGCTACTACCTGAGTTAGGCAGTGGAGGATGAAAAATTTGCCTGCAAGAAGTAAAAGAAAACCCAGTCAGTGGGAACGGCATGAAAAGTGGTTCAGGTAAAGAACTATATTCAAGAAACAAGGCATGGTGCTGGGATACGGGCAGCACGTGGCTGTGGATGAGGCTGAAACGTGCTTCAGGGCTGCTACTCCTGTTCAAAGACAGATGATGAGCCCACAACCTCACACAGGCCAAGAGGTTCCTGTTCAAAGTCTCCTTTTCGCATGCAGAGATATGTCAATAGACAATTTATGAAGGAACATTATTTAACTTTCATGTGCGATTCATTCATTCAATATTTAATGAGCACTTACTGTCTGCCAGGCGCTGATGTAGGGGACACAGACACAGCCACGCACAAAGCGACAACACGCATGCCCACATTCCAGTACGAGACAGGCAAACATATAAAATGTTAAGTAGAAGAACGACGTGGGCGAAGAAGTCAAAGTGCAATGGGGGGGATGGTGGATATTTTAAATGGGATGGTCGGGTGGGACCTCTGAGACATCTGACAATCCACCCGAATGAAGAGAGAGCAAGCATGTCAGTATCTTAGGAACATTCTAAGGACACAGGAATGTGCGAGGTCAACACAGCTGGAGCACAGCCACTGAGCCCAAGTGACTGTAACTGAGGTGGACACTGAGCAGATCAAGTAGGGCCTTTTGGCCAAAGTAAGGACTCCGGGATTTGGGAAGCCACTGGAGAATTTGGAGCAGGGGCACTTCATGGTCTGATTTAGGTTTCAGAAGGATCATTCGTTGTTGTGTGGAAAAATATTCTGTCATGAAGGGAAAAGTGGAAGCAAGCAGATGGCAGTTAGGGAACTACTGCAGTAGTCCAGATGAGATGATGTTGGCTTAGAGCGGTGGTGGACGTGGACCCTAATCCTACAGGATTAGGTAATGGGGGGAATGTGGAGACAGAGAGAAAGACAGGAACCAAGCAAAGAGGACTGCAAGTGGTGGTGCCATTTACTGAGGTGGGGAAACGTTAGGACAGGAGCAGATTCAGAAATGCGTGTGGAGAGTGTGGGAATCAACACTCCACTTCCGGACATGTTAAGCTGGAGGTGCCTATTAGACATACAAACAGAAATGTTGAAGAGAGAGCAGAATGTAGTAAAGTTCAAAGGTGATACTGGAGCTAAACATAAAACTTTCAAGGTCATCAGCATACATGATATTAAGTTATGAACCTAATGAGATCCCCTGGCAAGTGCAGATGGATAGAAAAGCAAAGAAATTAGAAGACTGAGCCTTGGATAGGTATTAGGATATTAAAAGGCATTTCTATTGTTCATATAGATTTCAAGAGATATGATACCATTATTTTTTAATTAAAAAAATACATCATGTAAAAAAAAAAAGTTGAGAGAGACAGCTTTCTATTAAACTATCTTCCAACGAACTGGGACTTTCCTAAGGTCTCATCTATACTACTGTTTCTGCCCAAATTTAAAGGAGCATACTACAGCAGGAAGATCAGGCAACCAGGTAAGTGAAGAATCGAAAATCATAGTTCTTGGTCCCTCCCCATCAACTGACCCTGTGCAAATCATTCCACCTCCCTGTGTACACATTTCCTCATAAAGACAATAAAACCAGCCTTCCTCACACACCCTCAAATGAGAGTCAAGCGTGGAGCGTCCCTGCCTACTAAAACACATATGCAAACATTTTAAGATACAAATCAATCTTTTCCTAAGAAGTCACTGGATACCCATCTACCTTCAGATGCTTGGGAAAATGGATGCATGCAAATAAGACAACTCATAGGTTAAATTTTTCCCTACATAGGTTAAACTTTGATACCTGGACTTAGACCACTGGTGGTGTGCAAAGGTTGACAAGGTCACATGTGCTAAGTTAATTCTGGTAAGAGGTCTGGATGTATGTGTAACGGTAAGCAATAGTGAATACAAGAGTTAGAGTAGGATTTTTATTTTGACAAGCAAAGTCTGAAAAAGTCAAGGATCTGCTCTAGAAATGATGACAGAATTTGGTATACGCCCATAGCCTAATACATCTGCATCAGAAACAATGACAAATTTGGTAAAAATCTACCATGATCAAATATAGCTTTATTAGAATTTAAACACCACTATTAAAGAAATCCAATATTTCCCCTCCTATCCTGGTCTCCCTCCTGCCCCTATCTCTTCTGCTATATATGCCCCCAAAATTGATAAGTAAACTTCTTAGAACTCTGGAAAAATAGTCTTGGAGTTGAGCCGTAACCACTGAATCCTATAAATGCTTGGCAGCCCAGCCTATGAAGTCTTTCTTAATCCCAGCTAAGGGAGCCAACTCACTAATAATGAGGGAATAGAAACTGCCTTCAGCTTCCTGTAAACTCTTCTGCCCACACCTAAACAATTTCACCTTAAAAGTCCTTAAACTAAAAGCACTATATAATGACATTTTCTTATTATCATAATCACTATTACCTGATTTCAGATTTCATAAACCAGGCACAAATAAAAACAGAACAGCATCAGGCCAAACTTAACACAATCTTCAGGAAGCCATATGTTCAGCACATGTGTTCTCTCAGCCTTCCAATCCCTTCCAATCCCATCCTCCTGCGTGGCCAAGGCAGGGGAAACCCCAGAAACCAACCCTCTCCCACCACCAGTGTTAAAACCAACCAACCAACCAACAAAAAGGGGCAAGCGGGCTTTGTCCCCCTCTCACGTTCCCCGCAGGTATATCCACTCCTCCCTGCCGACACCCTCAGAATTCTGTCCCTCTCCTGCGCCAGACGGCCCACCCCGTTCCCGGCGGACACTTCCAACGACCACTTGTCCCCACCGGAGGCCCCCGAGCTTGCCCAAACTGTCCGCAAGGCCCCGGCCCGAGAACCTCAAGGCCCCTGCCCCCCACCATCCAGGTGAGGCCCACCCCCAGCCGCTCGACGAACCCCCGATTCCACACATTGCCCGGTCCGGTCCTCCCCAAAGCCCCGGCCGGCTGGGGCGCCCTCCCCAGCGAGGTGTCCTAGCACGGGAAGCGCCTGCGGGGCGCGCCGGGCGGCTCCTCGGCCAGGGCCAGGCTCGGGCGCCGAGCACCGACGTGGCCGTGGGAGCGTGCGCGTGGCGGGACCGGGCCCCGGCGTCCCCTCCGGGCTGGCGGGTGGCGGGGGAAGAAGATAGGACTGGGCGGGGAGCCGCTCACCTCCCTCGGCGCGACGGCGACTCCGCCCGGCTTCGGCTCCCTGCGCGCGGCCACTCCTCGGCGTCCCGCGCCCGCTCTGAATATACCCTCATCCGGGGGGCCGGGACGGCGGGGCGGGCCGCGAGCTGGCCCGGGGNCCCCGCCCCCCGGCCACCCCGCCCCTCTCTTGCAGCTACGAGTGGCTACCCGCGCCGGGAGGAGCCGCCACCGCCCGCCCGGCCACGTCAGCGCCGCGAGCGCCGGCGGCGAGGAAACCGCCGAGGGGGCGGGGCCTTGCGCGTCACTTATTCCCTGGCCCAATGGGGACGGCGCTGGGAGTCCGGTCCGCGGGCGGCTCCGGTCCGCGGGCGGCCCCGCCCCCCCGGCGCGCGGCGGCCGGGGAGAGGTGTGCGCTGCGTCAGCTAGAGGGGTGAGGCCAGAGGCGGGCAGTTGTCTCCGTGACCGTCCCCTGTGAACCTTGGCGTCACATCTGGTCCCGCGAGGTGCCAGCCCACAGCTCCTAGTCGTCCCCTGGCCCAGCGCCTCGGCCGCACGCCGTTAAAAGAAGCGGACAACGGAGTTGGGCGGGGAACGGTGTCATGCAGCTGGTGGATTTCCGACCGGCCGTGCCTGCGAACCGACCCCGGAGGGCGGACCTGGGGCGCCCTCTGACCTTGGGCTGGCTGTTTGGTCTTGGGTCGGCGGCTTCTTGCGAGCGCTCCGACTGCCTTTCTGCTTTATGGCGTTTTTGGTCCTAAGCGCGGGAAGCCAGGCCCGTTTACTTTTGCACAAACAGGCAGGAAAAGAGAGGAAAGGCAAGCAAAAGTATTAGGTAATGAAAAGCGCGCCAGTGAGAAGTAGCCCAGATGTCCATTCTATGTGACTGTGTTACTTCCTCAGTAGTGGACGTGAAACTGGTGGTTGGACTGGATGACCTCCATGGCCGTTGCACGGCCCACGGTTTAAAATTGTCTGTGTATACCGTCAGTCCTGTTACAGACCTTCTGTGGGTGTGCACATGCAGATTATAAGCTCAGTACGGGGCCCTTAGAAGCTGCGTTGGGCTTTGCAGTTTTGCAAGAAGTCCAATATGTTGGAAATACCAGAACACACCTAGATTTAACACAGCACCTAACAAAGAATTTCAGGCGTTTAGGTGCCTTTCCTCTACCTCAAGTACAAGAGTCTTTTCATTTACTTAATCGATTGCAAAATCACCCACCACATTAAGTAACAAAAATGTACACTTGGTAAGTAATGCTGGTAGATTCACATTCAGGAGGTAAAATATTCTCCTGTTGTCATGATCCCCGAAGTTCCTCCATTTATGTGAAAGATTTATAGTGTAGTGGTTAAAAGCAGGGGATCTGAAGACAGAATTCCAGCTTTTTTATTGAGTATGATCTTTGGTAAGTTAATTGATTCATGCATCAGTTTTCACATCTATAAAATACAAGCAATAACAGAAATGCCCTTAGGGTTGTTGTGAGGATGAAACCAGTTAATACAAGTAAAGAATGTAAAACAGAATGAACACTAATGAACTTTAATTATTGTTATTTGAGTGCTCTCCCTGTGTCAGGTGCTTTTCTAGGTCCTGGGTACTTTGAATACTTATCACTATCTGGAAAGCCTCTTGTCGTTTGGATCCCTGATACCATGAGGAACATTTCTCTCAAGTCCTTTGTAACTGAGAAGAACAAATACACTCTCATTCATACGTTCAGGTTCTACTTAAAGAGACCCAGAAGCCTGTCCACAATGATATGACTGAATATAGCATTGTGACCTTTAATGAAAGAAAGAGAATTTAAGACTGTTGCTTGCTAAAAATATACTGATTGTTACTCTTCTGTGTTTCTATTCCCTGACAAAGAAATATATGAGAGTTTAGAAAAATTCGAACTGGGAGATGCAGATTCAAAATCAGAGTTCAACCCTAGAGGCTGTGTGTCTGCTTAACTCTTAACCTCAATATTCTCCATATAAAATGAGGATAATGCCTACTTTGCATGGGTATAGTACAAATTAAATGAGAAAGAATCTAAGAGAGTGTCTGGAGTATTAGAGACATTCTATAAATCTTAGACGAATGAATGAATGAAGAGCAAAATATAATTAAAGAGGCCTTTAAATATAAAAAGGAGCACTGGGGCCCAGCACAAATGTTTTCATTGAACTATTATAAAATCAAATTTTGACTTTCACCATTTGCTAAATTTTTTTTCAAGGCATAAGAATTTTTTCTTAAATTTTTTACTAGGCATAAGAAGGGCCTTAATCTCATCTTGCCAGATAAATATCCAGAAACATCTTACACTGAAGAGCTATTTCTGGCCTTAAGGTATTTTTCATCCACAGTTGATCCTTGAACAATGAGGTGGTTAGGAGAACTGACATCGTCCCAAAAATCCACATATAACTTTTAACTCCCCAGAAACTAAACTAGTAGCCCACTGCTAACCTGAAGACTTACTGATAACATAAACAGTCAATTGACACATATTTTGTATATGTATTATAGACTGTATTCTTATAATGAAGCTATAGAAAATGTTATTAAGAAAATCGTAAGTGGGGCACCTGGGTGGCTCAGTCGGTTAAGTGCCTGCCTTCTACTCAGGTCATGGTCCTGGAGTCCCAGGATCGAGTCCCAAGTCCGGCTCCCCACTCAGCAGGGAGTCTGCTTCTCTTTCTGACCCTCCTCCCTCTTGTGCTCTCTCTTACTCTCTCAAATAAATAAAAATCTTTAAAAAAAAAAAAGAAAGAAAGAAATACATTTACACTATTGTACTGGATTTATTGAAAAAAGCACGTGTATAAGCACACCTGTGCAACTCAGACCTATGTTGTTCAAGGTTCAACTGTATATGGTTGTTTAAGAGATGATGGCAGAGAGCAAGGCAAAGATGCCCACTCTACCCATGATTATTTAACATTACACTGAAAATATGAGCTAATGCAATGAGACAGGAGAACTCAAAAGAGGCTTAAGAATCAGAAAAGAAAAGAAAAGAATTAGAAAATAAGTAGAACTACCTTGAAATAAGGGTATACCTGGACAACCTTAGAGAATCAATGGCAAGACTAATTCAACCTACTGGAATCGATTAGGCTAAATCATAAACTATTTCAGCAAGGTAGCCGGCTGTAAAATGAACAGACAGAAGTCAATAGTTTTTAATATCCACAAACAATAACCAGACAGAAGACCGATGGCAGAGAGAATACCATTTTAAGAGTAACAAAGAAAATCAGAAAATTAGGTATAAGTCTAACACAAAAAGTGCAAAACCTGTAGGAGGGAAACTGGAAAACATTCCTACACAAAAGCCACAAAAGATACTTGATCAAATGAGAAAGCACCCCGGTTAAATTATGCATTTATAAACTAGACAAGTTGATACAAAAGTTCAGCTTGAGTTCTCAAGGAAAAAGAAACGTGAAAGAAGAGCTAGAAACACAGAAAAAGAAAAGCTATGATAAGAAGCCCACCCATATGAAACTGTTGTGTGAGGCCTCCATAAGTAAAACAATGAGGTCATAGAACATGGATATACTGAAAGTGGAACAGACTAGACTGTCCAGAATAGACCCCAGCACTGCGTCACAGACGTGGCAGCACAGCTCAAACCACTGGAGCAAAAAAATCAACTTTTCGGTAAATGAGACAACCGAGTAGCCACTTGGAAAAAGATAAAACGAGATCCATACTTTATCTTATTTACAAGAATAAAGTGCAGATACATCGGAAATCTAAATGTAAAGCATGAAACCATGCAAGTCCTACAGGAAGGCACGGGATACTATATAGCTACCCCCAAAAACGAAAAAAAAAAAAAAAAGACTGATATGAGCTGATATGGAATAACTTTAAGGATATACTGTTATGTGAAAAAAAAAAAGCAAAGTGTCCTACATGAGTATTACATAGATGAAAGAAGGAGAAATAAGAAAAATGTACCTACATCTGTTTATTTTTGTCTATTTGGTTTTGGTTTTTTCTTTTCTTTTTTTTTTTTTTTTGCAATAGTGCATTTGCACATCTCCCATCCCAGCATTTGTGCTGTTGTCATACAGTTTGCTTTCACATATGTTATACATTCCACAACGCATTGTAATTCATTTTGCTTAAACAGTTTTTTTGAATTTCTTTTTAGCTGAAGTATAGTTGACATACAATATTATGTTAGTTTCAGGTGCACAACATAGTTTCGACATCTATATACATTGCAAAATGCTCACCACAAATGTAGTTACTGTCACCTTATAAATTATTACAGTATTATTAACTGTATTCCTATGCTGTACTTCACATCCCTGTGACTTACTTATTTTGTAACTGTACGATTGTGCCACTTAATCCTCTTCACCGATTTATATATTAAAAAAAAAAAAGAAGAAGAAGAAGAAGAGGGATAAAGGAACATCTTCTCTGGCTTTATTTTTGTACTCCAAATTTTCCTTGGACAAACTGACTTATTTTGTAACTTGAATAAACCAGAAACCAGTAAGATTGGTTACCTACAGAGGGCAGGGAGGAATCAGACATTTGTCCATATATAACTTTCTGGATAGTTTTACTTTTGGAACCATGTTAATGCTCTTTACATATTCAAAAAAAATGAAATGAAATTAACAAAGAGGGAAGTTGAACACTGAAATAGAAAACAAACAGAAACAAATCAACCTTACTGTATCTTAAGTAATATAACTTCTCTGAAAAGTTTCCCTGGGGAATGAACCTTAGAAACTTTTGAACACAGTAATTTTGTACAGCTTTATTGACAATGACTTAAACTACAGATATTTAAAATGTGCAATATGATGATTTTTAACATATGAAAATACCTGTGATCAGAGTATTTTAAGTATATGCCCTCAATCTAAAGACAAAGGGAGGGGCGCCTGGGTGGCACAGCGGTTAAGCGTCTGCCTTCATGCTCAGGGAGTGATCCCGGCGTTATGGGATCGAGCCCCACATCAGGCTCCTCTGCTATGAGTCTGCTTTTTCCTCTCCCACTCCCCCTGCTTGTGTTCCCTCTCTTGCTGGTTGTCTCTATCTCTGTCGAATAAATAAATAAAATCTTTTTAAAAAAATAAAGACAGAGGGAACTGTAAACAAATACTAAACTCTATTAGCAGTTGGCTCTTCACAGTGGTATGGGTTAGTGATTCTGACACTGTTTTGTGTATAGTGGAGATGAGCAAATGACCAAATATATTGAGAGAATGATTAGATTAGATTAGATTAGATTAGATTAGATTAGATTAGATTAAAGAAGGAAATTACAAATATGGAGTGGGAGACTAGAATTACCTCTTTAGTGGCAGACTGCAATCAAAGTTGTAAGTATAAACCCGTGATTATTAACATAAATACATAGACAGATATAGATTGTGTGTATACATGATAGAAATGTGTATTGGGGGAAATGCTACCAATTACTGAATTTGAGTCAAGGAATATAGAACTTCTTTATACTGCTTCAGAATTTCTCTGTAAGGTTGAAATTATGTAAAAATTTAAAAGTCCCAAAAATGAAAATGCAACTAATGGTGTTCTTCATTGTCAATGCAAACACAAAAGAAAATCCTTAACCCACGGAGCACACAGCTCTGGAGGAAAGGATCCAGGGTGTGACAGTCACTAAGTAGTTTGCCTTTCCCATGTCACATGCCCTCTAGCAGCCAGACAGAATGCCACATCACCTGGGACCTGGGAAGCTATAAATGCCATATGCCGTGCTGTTTATGGGGGCAGCTGTGAGTCCTCGGAGCAGGAATAATGATGGGCAGTGTTTCTCTGATTCCCCACCAGTGAGGCTTAGCTGAGTAGTACAGGAACTTGTGCAGAGTGGAAATGTTCCAGAACCCGTTGGCGTTTATATGGATGACCCCGGGGTCTAACTACTCCTTAAAGAATAAACTGACATGTGTTCAGCGTTCAATCAAGAACAAATAGATGTTTGTTTAAAATATGTTTATTATCCTGTGCCAGTCCTTGTGGTACATACCAGGGGAATCCAAAGCTAGGGTTCTGTGTCCTCAAGGAAAATTTGGAGTACAAGAATAAAGCCAGGGAAGATGTTCCTTTTTCAGGCTAGAGGGCCACAGTGAATGCACAATGAAAGGATTTCAGAGCTCAAAAGAGGGAGGGAAGAAAGGCATGAAGAAATTTTCCTAAAGGATAGGCCAAGAGAGTTTGAGAAAGCATTGGGACGTAAGGGACCGTCTCACTCATTGTAGGAGGCTTGATCCTCAGCCTTGATAATGGGGCATCTGCTAGCTGGTTATTTGTTTTCCCACTGGCAACACCATCCCCTTCTCTAAATCCTGTTACCTCCTTAATGAAAGAAACCAAGGAATTTGTAGTCTGGTAAAAACCTTAGAAGTGAGATACCTAAGGGTTACTCCAAACTATGAAATTTGAATCACCAAAAAGGAATTATCTAGCAAAGGGTATGTATTTTTAATAGTATGTATGGTCCCAGCTTGGTTTAAAAAAGTAGATAATACTTTCATTTTATAGATAAGATAGACAATAGATAGATGATTGCCAGATAGATGATAGATAGATAGACAATAGATAGATGATAGATAGATAGATAGATAGATAGATGATAGATAGATAGATAGATAGATAGATAGATAGATAGATAGATGATAGAGACTGTGTGATTTGGAAAAGTCACAATAACTCCCTGAACTTCAGCTTTCTCATCAACAAAACTGAGATAATACAATACGTCTTACAGAGTTGGAAAGAGACTTAAAAGAGAAGGGGCCTACCACATAATAGTTATTCAAGAAGGAAAATGGAATAGTCCTCTATTAAAAACACAGAATCATGTTGGGATTCCAAGAGAGATGTCTTAAATGGGCACACAAATTCAAAAATTCAAAAGGGAGGGCATACAACAGAAGGTCTTATGCTTTGGTCTTTTAGGGACAATGGGATTAGAGGAATTTTTATATTCTTTTGGATGCTTTTCTTTCTAAAATTTTTCCTAAATCTCTAAGTGTTTCCTAAGTTTTTTCTAAATTTCTAAAGTAAAAATTATTTGATAATTAGAGGAACATACATTTGTTTTAATTTCAGAAAAGAAGGTATGCTACTTAACAACTCAAAGGACTTGCTTGTTTTTCTCGAAGTTGGTGTGGGACATGAATGACTGAGTCTGTCCATACTTTCCACAGTAGTACAACCAATAATGACCCACCCAGATTTTTCAAACAGCGGACTCGTGTGAGTGGGGCTCCACCAAAGGAATCCTCCCTTCACTGTCCTGAATGCCAGGGCCTCAGGTAGGTCACTGAACTTCTTTTTTTTTTAATACTTTTTTTATTTATTTTTTATTTTTTATAATAATTTTTTATTATGTTAGTCACCATATAGTACATCCTTAGTTTTTGATGTAATGTTCCATGATTCATTATTTGCGTATAACATCCAGTGCTCCATGCAATACATGCCCTCCTTAATACCCATTACCAGCCTATCCCAATCCCCCACTCCCATTCCATCTGAAGCCCTGTTTGTTTCCCAGAGTCCATAGTCTCTCATGGTTCATTCCCCCTTCTGTTTACCCCCCCTTCATTCTTCCCTTTTCTCCTACCAATTTTCCTGCTATTTCTTATGTTCCATAAATGAGTGAAACCATATGATAATTGTCTTTCTCTGCTTGATTTATTTCGCTTAGCATAATCTCCTCCAGTCCCGTCCATGTTGCTGCAAATGTTGGGTAACCGTTCTTTCTGATGGCTGAGTAATATTCCATTGTATATACGGACCACATCTTCTTAATCCAGTCATCTGTTGAAGGGCATCTCGGCTCCTTCCACGATTTAGCTATTGTGGGCAATGCTGCTATGAACATTGGGGTGCATATGGCCCTTCTCTTCACTACATCTGTATCTTTGGGGTAAATACCCAGTAGTGCAATGGCTGGGTCACAAGGTAGCTCTATTTTTAACTTTTTAAGGGACCTCCACACTGTTTTCCAGAGTGGCTATACCAACTTGCATTCCCACCAACAGTAAGAGGGGTCCCCTTTCTCCACATCCTCTCCAACATTTGTTGTTTCCTGCCTTGTCAATTTTTGCCATTCTAACTGGCGTAAGGTGGTATCCTCAGTGTGGTTTTGATTTGAATTTCCCTGATGGCTAATGATGTTGAACATTTTTTCATGTGTCTGTTAGCCATTTGTCTGTCTTCACTGGTCACTTAACTTCTAAAGGAATCCAGGCTCCTTCCCGTCAGTACCTCCGATCACCAGGACAATCTGGCTCAGCAAGAGGCTCTGCAAAGCAGGCCTGAGCCTTCATGAGATCACTGTTTCCAAGAGACACACAGATGGGTGGTGGAGGGATTGGGGCTTTGGCTTCCTAGGACATGAGTACTTTTTCTCTCAGGAGATCATCCCGACTTAGCTCACCACTCCTCCCATGCCCTGTGTTTTCTGTAGCACAGGGTGTGTTTCAAAACATTGTGAAATAATGAAGACATCCTGTTCAATTACATTTTTTTTTTTACTGAAAGTACAGCCCCTCAAAAACTGACGGCCATCTAGGAAGTACACAAATAACAAAGTGGAATGAGCTGGGAGAAAGTAAACAAGAGAGTGTTGGTGAGCCGTAGTTAGAGAGGTGCACAGCCTCGGGGCTCCACGTTGAGCAGGTCTGCATGACAAGGGAGAGTGGACTTTAAATGCCATTACAGCGCTGTGGGCTAGAGACTATCCGATCCACCTCCCTTAATCTACAGATAAGGAAACCAAATCTCCCAAAGTGGAGTGGTAATTTACCTAAGGATGGAATAAATAGGTAAGTAAGAAGCAGAAGCAAGAGGAGAAGTTAGCCTTCTATTGCTATATAACAATATAAAACCTCACTGCCATTAGGGGCCCTGGGTCAAATATTTAATGCCTTCTCTTGGGAGCCCATTTGGCTGGATCTTTCTCCTGCACAGTCGTGCTGCCTCCAGGGGAAATTCCTCAGAAAAGCCTGGAATGGCATCTGACCTACACCGAAACCAGAACTGTAGCATATTTTGTTCCCAGCCTGCCTCCCTGCCTGTATCTGGATGACCTTGCATACCATGGTTTCTCGGACGTGGATGATTTTTCATAATGGTTTCTCCGCTCACTGCTAAGAGCAGCAGGTTTGGATTTACTGTGCATTTTTGCTCTTACGTTTCTCAACTCAATATGCATGACACACCAACGTCTATCACGATTATCAGTGTTGGAGATCTCTCCTCTCACCTCGTCCTCATTTGGGAATCTCAGATGAAATCTGCTTTATATTTTCTAGGTAAATAAGGAAAAGATAACAAGGGGACCTCACCTCCAAGAAATCTCAGGCACAATAGAAAATTCCTCCACATTTTTTGTTTCAGGCTCCACAATTCCATTTGGCCTGTGTTACGTAGCGTTAAGAGAAGAAAGACCCCAGTATCTCAGTGAAGGTCTCTGATGGTGCCAGATGGCTTGGCCTCCCAACTGAGTGACAAAAATGTGGTCTCAAAACTTACCTGGGTCCTCAGAGCTGCTGGGTAATTATTTCCTGTGCCCCTCAACAGCATTCATTGATGCTTAGCATACTGTGACGAGTATGTACAGTATAAGAGCGTGGACTCAGAAGCCAGAGAGCATGAGTTTGAGTCCCAGCGCTGCAGTTACTTAGCTGAATGATCCTAGATGAGTTCACTGATGTCTCTGTCTCTTCCTATCTGTAAAATGAAGATCATAGTGGGACTCACCACTAGTGTTGCTGTGGGGATCAATATTTTTAAAGTGCTTAGAACCGTTTCTGACTCAGAATAAAAGGTCTGTAAGTTTTTGTTTAATTTAAAAATACTATTCCCTAAGTTTGGCTTCCTGGGTATGAGGTATTGGGAATTGAAGGGTGTGGCAGACATGCTCCAAGGGGACACCCATGATTCCTTCCTCCTGGATTGTATAATCCCTTCCCCTTGAGTGTGGCAAGGACCTGTGACTTGCATCTAACTCACAGAATAAGGAGAAGGTGATGGTTGTCACTCGCGTGAAAATGCTACGCCGTATGACAAAGGTAACGGGTCCCATAACCGGGCTACGTTAAGACTTCTTGCTAGAAGGCTCACGTTCACTTTGGCTGGGCCTTAAAGAAACAAACTGCCATGAAGCGAACTGCTTACAGAGAGGGCCACATGGCAGGGAGCCTCATGCATCTTCTAGGAGCTGACAGTGGCCTGGAGCCAACAGAAATGGAAACAAACAAATCCCCTGAAGTTTGCAGTCCTACAGCACAAGGAAATAATTCCGTTCCATTCCAACCTCTGGATGAGCATGCAGCCCAGCAAGGCCCGGAAGCAGAAAATCCAGCTCAGCCCTGGCCCGTATGCTGACTTCAGCCCTTATGAGAGACCCTGAGCCAGAAACTGCAGAGGTTGAAGAAAAACACAACCATTCTGACGGGTCTCACTTTATGTTCATAACCACTACGTGAATACTGCATACTATACTGTCCTAGTCTGCTCTTGTCGCCTTTCTTCTAGGTGACCATTTCACACACAACTCTATGATAACCTCCCCCACACTCACTCTCAGCAGATATCCTTGCAACTCATTGTTGAAAAAACTGAGAACTTGCCCAAGCTCTGGCCACCCCACGCATTCATCTCCCTCTATCTGTACCCATATTTTTATCTTATCTCTAAGTATTTGGAATACATGGTCCATGGTCTAATCCCTCTACTTATGAGCTACGGCCCATCTCCTCTTGCCCACCCGAAGGTATCACTCCAGTACTTGGCTTGCTACAAGGTATCTCAAAATTAACATGTCTAACTGAATCCTGATCTATTCCTATTTTCCCACCTCATCCCACTTCTTTCAGTCTTTCTTCTTTCTTACCTCTGTATTTCCTCCATGCTTATGGTTGCTCAGTCCAAGAACCTCAGACTCATCCTTGGCACCTTCTCTCATCCCACATCCAATCTACATGTGTCCCACGGGCTCTGTCTTCAACATGTACACAGGGTCCTACCAGTTCTCACCACCACTTTCCCTCATCCTAGTCTAGTCACCATCATCGCTTCCCTGGATCATGGCAGTAGCCTCCCAGCAGGCCTCCTTGTTTCTACCCTCACCCCTCTCCAGCCCATTCTCAATGGAGCAGCCAGAATGATCTCTGGGGTTACATCACTCCTCTGCTTAAAGCCCTCTACTGGCTTCTCATCTCAGTTGGAGTAAAGTGCAAAATCGTCAAACAACCCACAAGGTCCAACAGGGTCACCCCCCACACACACACTTCTCTCCCTAACTCCTCCCTTTGTATTTTCCATATCCTGTCCTCCTTCACCCAGACCCTAGCTGCACTGGAGCTTAGAATCGGTCCTGAGAGCGGTGGGAAGCTTCTGGTGAGTTCTGTAAGCCATGCTTCTATCTTCTCTGCCTTTAATGTGGGACAAAAGATGGAAGATGTCACAGCCTGTGCACCCTATGGGCATCAGTCTCTTATAAAATAAAATTGTTGTGAAGAGCCTTGCAGCCTCTAGCAAGGGCACAAATTCCCCTTTGCATAGCTGGTATTGCTTGGGACTCCTTTTTTATTTTCCTTTTTGTGGTGGAAAAAAAGATTAAAAGCAGAAAATTCAAATACTGGAAATTTTTAATATTTTTAGAAGCTCTTCTTCATTTTATCATGTAAGTATTATAAACATTAAAATTTGGAATGAACAAAAGAGAGAAGGAAAGAAGGGAAGGAAGCAGGGAAGAGGGAAGGACGGGAGAGATGGGAGAGAGGAAGGAGGGAAGAAATGGGTAGAGACCAAAGGAAAAGAAAATCACCCCAAGGGCCTGACATATAAAACAGTTCCTATTCCCAGTTATGGTTTCTAAGTACTTTTTGAACTCCAACACCCCAACCCTGCCCAGGAGACTGGGAGGAGCAGCACCTTCTCAGACATAATTTCGTGCAGCTCATCACGCCCTGCCCCAGCTGAGCTCACTTCTCACCCACAGGTTTTAGAACAGACATCCTGGAGTCTGCTTGTGAACCCACGACTTTGCTGGCATTTCACGCAAGTAACTGACTAGACTTGTCTTGGCCATAAGGCTGCTATTAAAAGAGATTCTGGTTCTTCTCTTGATAGGAAAAGAATAAATTCAGTTGCACTGTATTTTTAGCAGTTATAATGAATAAGTGATAAAATATAAATGGGATACCCAATATAGAATAAATCCTTTTGGGGCACCTGGCTGGCTCGGTTGGTGGAGCATGCAACTCTCGATCTCAGGGTTGTGAGTTCAAGCCCCACGTTGGATATAGAGATTACTTAAAAATTTGAATTTAAATTTTAAAAAAACAGAATAAATCCTTTTGATTGAAGTGAACATACAAACTCTTCCACTCACAAGAACCCCTGATTAAATTACATGATGATTCAATTCCACTGATACCCCTTTGAGCTTTTTAAAGATTGGTGTGGGGGCGCCTGGGTGGCACAGTGGGCTGAGCGTCCAACTCTTGGTTTCAGCTCAGGTCCTGATCTCAGGGTTCTGGGATCAATGGGCTCCTCCCTCAGCATGGAGTCTGGTTGAGATTCTCTCTTTCTCCCCTTCTGCCCCTCCCCCCAATAAATAAATAGATAGATAGATAGATAGATAGATAGATATTGTTGTGTCCTTTATTTATATATCTGGTGCTGCATATGCTACCCTGTTAATATTAGGTTTTATTACCTCTATTTTTTAAAGCTGGGATATTTTGCTTAGAGGTCATATTTTATTAAATAACTGTTTAAAGATTACTATTTGTTGTTAGCCACAGAAGACAACAGTTGTAGGCCATAATTTAGTACACAGAAATAGTAATTTGTGGAAAAATAATTTAGAACTATGAAAATATAAATGGAACTTTGCAAATGGCAGTTGGTGATTCACCTGATTATAGCTGGTTTGGATTATTTTTAGGATGAAGAAAGCAACCATCAAATTAACAAACTGTGTGAAATATTTCCAATTACGTGCTTGAAAGTTTTCTGACCACAAAAATTAAGAACATTTTCTAGTACTCATTCTGTCCATTTTTTCCATCACCCATTCTCTTCACAATTAATCCAGTAAAAGTGCTGACAAGCTGTATCCTAAACATGATTTATTGTTCCAAGACTGGCAGATTTCTAAATTATCAATATTACATATATTGACAACAGTTGATATGCACAGCAAAGTACATTTCAGACAAATTTAGCCCAACATTTGCTTCAGTAATGTATGCAAATCCTTTAGTAATTTATAAACTAAACGATAGATAAATTTCCGTGATTTCTTAGATGCTTGGAAATATTAAGCGACCTCTGCAAGTGCTCTTCACTTTTCCTGTGGATTCTCCCCTCTGCCGTCCCCTCCTTTCAGCCTGCCATACGCCCTTCATGATTTCCTGAAGCAGGTCTGCTAGCAACGACTTCTCTAAGTCTTTCTCAATCTGGGGATATTTTTAATGTGCCTTCATTTTTTGAGGCCTAGTTCTCCCGCATATGAAGGTCACCCATTTATTTCTGAGCATATTTGCTGATTCTACAGACAATGCCACTGGACATGGGTTTCTCGCTTTCTGCCCAGATCAATGCAGCTCCCTCCAGCAGTGAGGCTGCTGCTGTGCCCAGCCAGCCCCACCTCCGTGGCAGTGACACACCAGTGGGGCTGGGAGAAGCATCCTGTGCAAGAAGACTGTGGTTGTTCACTGTGTGTGCAGAATTCGAGTTCAGCAGTCTCATAAATACATGCTCCTTAATTTGCGATCTATGCTTTTTCACCAGAGCCCCGAAATACTTGTTTTTTTCAACATTCTTGCCCCGTTTTATCGTTGTTTTTTGAGGGAGAGGATTTGCTGCCAGAAGGGCTGTCTTGGATTCAAACAGAATAGATTCTCAAAGGGCTGAATTTTAGAACAGCCCTTGATTTGTAATTTTGGCAGCTCGAGGCAGCAGTGGTAATGGTCCTATCTTATCAAAGAAGTTTATTGCTCTAGACCGTCTCATTGTTACCTAATTTTTCCTGCTGGAAGTTTAGCCAGTTCCTTTTTTATCAGAGATTAAAGGGACTTGTATTTACTGAGCATGTACTAGGTTACTGGCCTGATATATTCTCACATGCACGATTTCTCTTTAAAATAATGATTTTAGGGCGCCTCGGTGGCTCAGTCATTAGGCGTCTGCCTCCGGCTCAGGGCATGATCCCGGCCTTCTGGGATCCAGCCCCACATCGGGCTCTTCCACTTGGAGCCTGCTTCTTCCTCTCCCACTCCCCCTGCTTGTGTTCCCTCTCTCACTGGCTGTCTCTGTCTCCATCAAATAAATAAATAAAATCTTTAAAAATAAATAAATAAGAAATAAAAAATAACATAAAATAATGATTTTAGGCTTTTTATAACAATAAATGCAACACGTGCTTGTTTTTGAAAATTTGACAAATACAGAAAAGAGTCCCCTCTCCAGAAACATTTTATAATGTCACCTAGAGAAAGACATACTTAACACTATAGTCTCTTTTCCCCTGCCCCTCCCCTCTCTATTTGTGTGTGTGCCTATGTGCCTGTTGTGATATTAGCTGTAGAGGGTGAGAAATAAATCTACTGCTCTCCTTGCAAGATCATTGCCCTGCCCTCAGGCAACGTATCTGGAAAAAAGCTGCCACAGCCAATGTCAAACAGCCTGTGTTCTCTTCTAGGATTTTTATGGTTTCAGGTGTCACAGTTAGGTCTTTCATCCATTTTGAATTCATTTTGGTGTGTGGTATAAGAAAGTGGTCCAGTTTCATTCTTTGGCATGCTGCTGCCCAGTCTTCCCAACACCATTTGTTGAAGAGACGGCCTTTTTCCCATTGCATGTTCTTGCCTCCTTTGTTCAAGAGCAATTGATCGTATAATCATGGGTTTATTTCTGGGCTCTCTTTTCTGTTCCATTGATCTATGTATCTATTTTTTATGCCAGTACCTTGATGTTTTGCTTTCTACAGCTTTGTAATATAACTTGAAGTCCGAAATTGTGATGTCTTCAGCTTTGCTTTTCTTTTTCAAGATTGCTTTGGCTATTCAGGGTCTTTCATGGTTCCATACAAATATTACAATTGTTTGTTCAAGCTCTGTGAAAAATGCTGTTGGGATTTTGATACATATTAAATGTGTAGATTGCTTTGGGTAGTATAGACGTTTTAACAATGTTTGTTCTTCTAATCCAAGAGCATGGAATGTCTTTCCATTCTTTGCGTCCTCTTTAATTTCTTTCATCGATATTTTATAGTTTTATAGTTTTCAGAGTACAGGTCTTTCACCTCTTTGGTTAGATTTATTCCTATTATTATTTATTCCTATTATTATTTTTGGTGCAATTGTAAATGGATTTATTCCTATTATTATTGTAAATGGATTTATTCCTATTATTATTTATTCCTATTATTCCTATTCCTATTATTATTTATTCCTATTATTATTTTTGGTGCAATTGTAAATGGAAAGGAAACAATAAACAAAACTAAAAGATAACCTACTGAATGGGAGAAGATATTGACAAAGGGTATATCCAATAAAGGGTTAGCATCCAAAATATATAAGGAACTTATAAAACTCAACACCCAAAAAACAATTAATCCAATTTAAAAATGGGCAGAAGTCATGACCAAACATTTCTCCAAAGAAGACATCCAGATGACCAACAGATACATGAAAAGAGCCTCAACATCACTCATCATCAGGGTAATGTAAATCAAAGCCACAATGAGATACCACCTCACACCAGTCAGAATGGCTAAAATCAAGCACACAAGAAACAACGAGGATTGGTGAGGATGAGGGTAACCCTTGTGCACTGCTGGTGGGAATGCAAACTGGTACAGCCACTCTGGAAAACAGTATGGAGGTTCCTCAAAAAGTTAAAAAAATAAAACTACTCTAAGATCCAGTGATTGCACTGCTGAGTATTTACCCAAAGAACATAAGCGCACTAATTCAAAGGGATACATGCACCCCTATCTTTATAGCAACATCATGTGCAGTCGCCAAGGTATGACAGCAGTCCATGTCCATCAGCTGATGAATGAATAAAGATGTGGTATATGTATATAATGGAATATCCCTCAGCCATCAAGAAGAAATTTGCCATTTGCAATGACACGGATGGAGCTAGAGAGTATCATGCTAAGCGAAATATGTAAGAGAAAGACAAATACCACATGATTTCACTCATATGTGGAATTTAAGAAACAAAACAGATAAGCAAAGAGAAAAAGAGAGAGACACAAACCAAGAAACAAACTCTTAACTCTAGAGAACAAACAGAGGGGAGGTGGGGGGGGAGTTTAAACAGGTGATGGGGATTAAGGAGCACACCTGTCATGATGAGCACGGGTGTTGCGTGAAAGTGTTGATCACTGTATCGCACACCTGAAACTAATATTACACTGTATGTTAACTGGAATTAGAATAAAAATTAAAAAAAAAAAAGATTGTTGTCCTCTTCCAAGGTTCTGAGGCTTGTAAAAATCTTTGTTCTTATCCCAGCTGCTGGGGGTAGAAGAGACAGCCACACAACCCTTGAGCTCGAGCGCTACAACATACATTTTGGTGACACAAAGATAAAGCAAAGATTCTGCTCTTTCAGGACAAACCAGACTTTTTTGCTCCAACAAATTATATTGTTCTCTGTATGGAAAATTTATCGTCATCGTGGATATGTATTTTATCCTCTAAGAAATTTTTTTAAGATCAATATGGATTGAGCTGCTTGGCTCTTAAAAATTACTGTTGGCACCATCAGGAGAAAGCGCAGACCAGAGGAAAAAAGAATTTTAATCTGAGCTGGTGCTTCCCCTTCTTTTTAGGAAACACAAACTAATTTACAGGCAGGCCCAGGAAAAAGCAAATGCTTCAAGAACCGAGGTAGGTTGTTCAGAAGCAGACAGATCAACAATCTTTAAGGTTTTGTTTTGCTTTTTCACTTTAGGTGTTATGTTCCCAAGCCAGGGAGGGTAGGCTGCTCTTGGTTCGTTAGTATGGAGCTCATTCTTTAGGTGAGGTCAGCAGGCAAGCATTGGCTGCTCTCACCAGGGGGGAGGCTGAATAGACTGGAGCATCCCCGCGTCCCCATCACCCACACTCCAGAAAGGAGAGCTGGTTCCTCTTCCCCCAGGAATGGACACTGACTGAGTGGGAGAGAGCCATCATTTGCAGCTAACCGAAGCTTGAGGCGTTCCCCTTAAATGCTGAGGATAGGACTGAGAAGAAAAAGTTCTTTCTCCAGTAGATGGGACGGAATTTCCCCAGAGAACAGTAGCCTTGGGGGCACTCAGCTGAGAGACTCTGAAGGTGAGGCTCTGAGAGAACAGTAACTGAGGGAAGAGGGGAGAAGGTGTTTATGAAAACCTAGATCCATCGGTGTGTGGACCCTGGGGAGGTCCTGCTCCGGGCTCCATCCAAAGGAAGGGATCAGTGTAAGAAGCACGTGGGGACTACACCAGAGTTAAAAACCGTATCAGAGGGATGAAATATGTGCCCCAACTGTACCGAGGCTTTTTAATCTCCAGAAATCAACATATTTTTATTGTCCCAACAAAATCAGCCCAAAGGCAGAAAACGAGGTGACCACTTGACGCTCTACCGAAGGAACACGTTCTTGAGTCTACAGGGCGTGAGGCTCCTTACTTCCACACGTGAATCAGTGAGTATCTCTACATAATTCAAAGGCCCATTAAATTGCTCCCCCAAAGAAAAGATGAATTCTAACGAGAGCTATAAAGGGCAGCTTATAAAATTGTTAACACTTTTACAATCTGTGATGGCCACTGAAAAGCTCTTTCAAAATTATATGGGGTTCCCTAGTTTCTCGTTCAAGGCTTAGACCTAGGATCTGAATGATCCCATCTAAAATATATACCTTTCAAATTCAATGGCGATGATCCCAGGGTCCTGGAATCGAGTCCTGCAATGGGCTCCCTGCTCAGCAAGGAGCCTGCTTCTTCCTCTGCCTGCTGCTCCCCCTGCTTGTGCTCTATCTCTATCTCAAATAAATACATAACATTTTAAAAAATAATAATAAATTCAATGGTGATTTTATGACAAAGCGTGTCTTTAGGTAGGAAATATGCAAATAGGAAAATATCCAAACAGGAAAAGTAACTTCCATATAGAATACACGTTCCCTGGACTACAAAGCGGAGGGTTGTGCTATCCTGCGGGCTCAGGCGGGACTTGTGGCCGGCTGCTCACTCAGCACGGCCAGGAAAAACTGCTCTCTTCTACAGATGGGCTTTGAGCTTTCCTCAGGTTGTTCTAACAGAGCTAACGGTCACTGGGCTTACCTTTTACAGAGAACTTTATTTTTCCTTCAGAAGGCTGTGGCTTCAAGTTGCTAAGGAACTTTGGAAGGGCTGAGCGCAGAGGGGTGTGGAAATAATGAGAAGCCTGTGAGCCAGACAACCAGAAGGTTGAGACGCGTCACAGCTGGATCCAGTTCATGTCCATCATTACTTGCCTCTTGTTTTCCCTTGAAAACTAAAAAATTAATGTCCCAGATCATGTTCTTGGAACTCAAAGAAATATCATGAGTAATGAGTAAGTGTGAATTCTACCCAAGAAATGTCGTCTATCTACGTAGAGCGTATGGACGTGGGGCACACACAGGAAATCACTCAATCTCGTTAAAGCCAATTGTGAAAAGTATAATTAAAGAGAGACTTAGGGTCTGAAATTCTGGCCACACCGGGGATAGACTGAACGAGGCCACAGAATTTTACTCTTGACATGTTAACCAGCTTCAGAAACAAGTGGCACCCACAGGCCCACACCCGCATCAACAATAGAATATTCTTTGTAAATTAATCATCCTCCAACTTACCGAGTTTCTCATCCTAAAGTAATAATTCCCTTCCACCTATTCGCACAGCTATATGCTATAAGCAAAACAAAGGCTCGTTATCTAGGAAGGAAAAGGTAGTATTAAAACCCCAAACCAAAATCTTGTCCACATCCACACCTAAACCTGACAGTGAAATTGTATGAATGAGCTTAGCTTTAATATATAGTGATTTTTACATGAAATAAAAATTTGATAGCGGCAATATTTATTTTTTGCCCACAACATCAAAGAGTAAAAACATATAATTTGGGGGCACCTGGGCGCTCAATCAGTTGAGCAGCTAACTCTGGATTTCGGCTCAGGTCATGATCTCAGGATTGTGAGATCAAGCCCTGTATCAGGCTCCACACTCAGTGGGGACTCTGCTTGGGATTCTCTCCCTCTGCCCCTTCTCCCGCCCTCCCCCCTCAAATAAATAAATAAAAATTTAAAATATATATATATAATTTATATTTAATCATTCTTTCACAGGCTTAAGAACTTAATGAAAAGAATAAAAACAGTGGGGCACCTGGGTGGCTCAGCTGGTTAAGCATCTGACTCCTGATTTCTGCTCAGGTCACGATCTGAGGGATTGAGCCCTGAGTTGGGCTCTGCACTAGGCGTGCTTGAGATTCCCTCTCTCCCTCTCCCTCTACCCCCACGCCCACCTCTCAAGTGGGAGCTCTCTCTCTCTTCCTCTCTCTCAAAAAAGAAAAAAAAAAAGCTACCTATCACCAAAGCACCAACCTCCAAGTTCTCTTTCTTGGCTCTAACCTGAAAGTCAGATGCTGAGGTCCTTGAGGGGACGGCAGCAATGATAAGAGGGTGTTCTTCCACAAACTGGGAGCCAGCTCGGATTCCAAGTGTTGAGGGGGAACGCTTAGTCCCGGCTCCTGACCTTCTAAATGGAAGGAGCGCCCTTAATCTCATCTCGCCTTACTTACATCTCCCTCCCCTTACTCATTTCCAGAGGAACAGGAGTGGAACGGGGCATGCATAGCTCTTGTTTCTGCAGAGGTCAGCCATTTGGTAAGCGTCGGTTTGGTATGGCCGGTGCTCTGCACATGCAGGAGGAGGCTGCCCTGCATGTTAAGTCTGTCCAAGTGTCTGGTGCGACGTTAGGAAGCTTGTTGGAGCCAGGGACCAAAACTACATTCTCCAGCTGTCAGCCAACAGTGGCCATTTGATCACCGCTGGCCTGATGACTTCATATTGATAAGTTCAGGACTTGGCTCAGAAGAGAGGAGTAATATATATTTTTTTAACCTCCCTCATACCCTGGCAGAAGTAATCACAGCATTCCTATGATAACACATCCTTTTAGCTATAAGATGAGTAAGACACAGTCACCGCTCTCACAGTGGGAATGGGAAGAAACAGAGGAATGTTATTTAATGTGAAGAAATGCTAATAGAGGTGGAGCACAAGAGTCACTGGGGCAGGAAGGGAGGAGTAGTTGACTCAGCCCAGCAACCGCATGTTGACAAAGATAGTGGTACGTGGGCTGATTCTGGAAGGATGAGCCGTTGCTGGCCAAGCAGTGATGCGCAGAAACAGAGGAAGCGCTCTCGGCAGACCCTGTAATGCCGGATCTGACACCCGGGGCAGGGCTGGGCGTGCGGAGAGGAGTTTGGTAAACATGGGAGGTAACTGGAATGCTTGTTAAAAACACCAAGGACCGAGTCCTACCACAAATGCACTGATCCAGAAGGAGTAACTTGGGAATGTGTATTTTACATCACCACCCTAGGTAATTTTTTGATCAAGAAAGTTTAGGGATCACTGCCTAAATTTGGGGAGCCAATGAAGAGCTTCAAGAGTTAGAGGAATCATATCAGAACAGAATTTTTAACTCCATGAGGACAATGGAACTTGAAGGTGGGAAGATCTCTATAATAGTTTCAACAAGACAGTACAAGGGTCCCAAACATGCTGCTGACAATGGGTATGAAGTTCGGGGACAAAATGTAAGAGATATTTAAGGTGTTAGGGGGCAGGACTTAACTGACTGCATGTTGACAGTGAAGGAGAAGACCTAGAGCTCTCCGGCATGTCTGATGCAGGTCACTGCATGGCTGGGCTAGTCCCAGGAGACAGAATAGGGGTAGGTATCTCCCTAGCTCATGAGCAATTGTACCTTCAGTAAGCACTGTCCCCTCTCCAAAGGACAAGTCCACAATAGTCTTCGCAGACTGTAGTTCAGTATCTGATCATATCTTATTGATCTAGAATGGACCCTTAAAAACCCTGTGCCAGTTACACATGGTCTTCTGGTCATTTGTGACTGGGCTTACCGAAAGCCAGAGTGTTTAAATGTGGCTGGAACTTTAACTATGGGCAGTCATATCCCATCAGTGGATGGAGAAGCAGAGGGGAGACAGTCGTAGTAATAGTACTAGCAGGAAGAGGAGGAGAATAAAGCAGGCACACCCTCAAAGTAGCAGAGAGGAAGAAATGAATCAGAGAAAGCACTGGCACCTTCCCAGTTTCTGGGTCCTACCCGTGTGAGACCCAGCTGCACTGTTACTCTTGTACTCCATCAACTCAACCGTGGCCTTATAGAAATGCTTTTGGGTTTTGGTCTATTCAGCTCAGTTGGTACTACTTTGCTATTTGCAATATAGGCATAAAGACAGCATGTTGGGTTGGGGACATATCAAGATTTTAGGTATCCACAGGACATTCAAATGGAGTCATCTAATAAGATGTTTGACATGTTGGTCTGGTGCACAAGGAAAGGGGGGATGGTTGGGATGAAATAAATTATTTGCCTGTGTTTGGCATAAAAGTTGAGACTAAATGAGAATGGCTATGGTCACCTAGATAGATCATGAGGAAAGAGATAAAAAATATAAGCTATCTAGCATACCTGGGTGGCTCAGTCAGTTAAGTGTCGCCTTCAGCTCAGGTCATGATTCCAGGGTCCTGGGATCAAGCTCCACATCAGGCTCCCTACTCGGTGGGGAGTCTGCTTCTCCCTCTCCTTCTGCTCCTCTCCCCTGCTTGTGCGCTCATGCACTCTCTCTCAAAAAGCTAAAAATAGAGCTACCTTATGACCCAGCAATTGCACTACTGTGTATTTACCCCAAAGATACAGATGTAGTGAAAAGAAGGGGCACATGCACCCCAATGTTCACAGCAGCAGTGTCCACAATAGGTGAACTGTGGAAGGAGCCGAGATGCCCTTCAACAGATGAGTGGATAAAGAAGATGTGATTCGTATATACAATGGAATATTACTCAGTCATCAGAAAGGATGAATGCCCACCATTTGCTTTGACATGGATGGAACTGGAGGGGATTATGCTAAGTGAAGTAAGTCAAGCAGAGTAGTGGAACATAAGGAATAGCATGGAGGCCATTAGGAGAAGGAAGGAAGGAAGGGAAAAATGAAGGTGGGAAATCAGAGGGGAGACGAACGAACCATGAGAGATTATGGACTCCGGGAAACAAACTGAAGGTTTCAGAGGGGAGGGGGTGGGGGGATGGGTTAGCCCAGTGATGGGTATCAAGGAGAGCATGTATTACAATGAGCACTGGGTGTTATACACAAACAATGAATCATGGAACACTACATCAAAAACTAATGAAGTACTGTATGGTGACTAACATAACATATATATATATTTATATTTATATATTGTTGGGCAGAGGAGAAGGAAACCATGTTCCAACCTGGGCTCTGCAGTATGGTACCACCAGTTCCATGAGTCTGTCAAATAAATAAAATCTTTAAAATATATATACAAGCTATCTAGACACTAAAATGATTATAGAGCAGAGTTAAAGACTTGTTATTTCTGAGGGAGTAGAAATGGTCCTTTGGGGTTTTGGCTAAAAGCAGAATTTTCCATAACTCTTAGAATTATTAAGTATGATTAAAGTCTATAAACATTATAATTTAATAATACTAGAAGTAATGAGTAATGATGGACAGTATTAGAGAGACGTCCACATTGAACTTCACAGAATAGTATTAACCCAGATGAGCAAGAATACCCCTACTCATGCCTCCCATTCCTGTTCAGGAAAAATCAACTACTAATGGACAACTTTGATGACCCCCATCACCCACTTCCCAGAATGCAGAAATCCAGGATGTAACACAACTGACTTATTGAAGAAACTGGGAAAGATTTCTTCGTTGAACTACAAATGGGGACCAGAACGCCTCAGTGAGTCAAAAACTTTACCACACCTCATAAATCAGCAGCGGCCCTGGGACTTTATCTGGGATGATTTCCAAACATGTGTTAAGCATTATTTGTCATGGAACTTTGTGCAATAAAAAGTTTATTTTTTTGTTAAATGATCACTAGGACATTTGTCAATTATGATGGTTCTTTGGATCCTACTGCTCCTTCCTTTTCCTCTTAAAGTCACACATTCCAATTAAAATATTTTTTGGAAGTTTGGGCCCTAAAACACATGCCATTTTCAGCATGCCATTCCTCTGCCCCCAAATCCATATTCAGTGACACAGTAAAAAGACAGGAGGGGGGTACCTGGCTGGCTCAGTTGGTGGAACATGCAAATCTTGATCTCGGAGGTGTGAGTTCGAGCCCCACATTAGGTGTAGAGATTACTTCAAAATTTAAAAAAATCTTAAAAAAAAAAAAGACAGGAGGGAAACATGCTCTGTTTTTTCCAAATTCTCTTTGAGCATGGAATTTATAAGAAAAAGTATAATTCGAAACAGAATTTTAAAAAATCTATCATGGGTTTGTACATCATTAGCAATTAACACATTAAATTTTTGAGGCATAGTCTTGAAGGGAGTTGGTTAATTTTTTGTGTATTTATTATTCTGTCACACATGTTCAAGTACTTAGTAATTATAATTCTGCTTTCCTCTTCAATCATAACTGAGGCATGCAAATGACAACACATACAGTCCAGTCAATATTGTTTCCCCTAAAAAAACACACTTTTAAAGAAGTGTTAACAATTATTAAATTGCAAGACTAGGGACAGATTTGGTTACACAATCCAAACCAGTTTTCCCCAAACTGTTCTGCAGAACATGAACATCCCACGAATTTTAAATAGATGTTAAAGGGACGCCTGGTGGCTCCGTCAGTTGAGCATCCGACACTTGATTTTGGTTCAGGTCGCGATCTCAGGGTCGTGAGATTGAGCCCCATATTGGGCTCTGTGCTCAGCGTGGAGTCGGCTCATCAACCTCTCCCCCTACTCCTCCCACCCCCCAGCTTGTGCGCTTTCTTCCTCTCTCAAATAAGTAAAATCTTTTTAAAAATAGACATTAAATACCAAAGAGTCTTGACTGGGTCCTGGGTATGGGGTGAAAAGGTTCTATAAGACATTGAGACAATGGAGAAAAACTGAATATGGGCCGTACACTGGGGACTTCTGTATCAACACCAAATTCCGAGGGTGTGATAAAGTATCACGATTACAGAGGGCAATGTATATTCATAGGAAAGGC
The DNA here is from genome assembly GCF_002007445.2 of Ailuropoda melanoleuca. Classification (NCBI taxonomy): domain Eukaryota; kingdom Metazoa; phylum Chordata; class Mammalia; order Carnivora; family Ursidae; genus Ailuropoda; species Ailuropoda melanoleuca. The sequence continues at coordinate 122,759,186 of NC_048225.1, forward strand.
ATTCTGGAGTCCATAGGGGTCGAATGTCATGATACCTGCAACTTTCAAGTAGTTCACAAAAAAGGTTACATTTATCTATGGCTATAAATGGGGAAGAGCAAGAGGTAAAACAAATGTGGCCAATGTTAACAACAGGTGAGTCTAGGTACGGGTATGTTGGGACAATCTGTACTATCCTTCCATCCCTTTGTTTCAATAGGGCTCCTATGAGAGACTGCTCCAGGGAACCTGGAGGAAAGCACGCAATACCTGCAACTTCCTCAGCCTCGGGATATTGTCATCCTACCCCGCTCCCAAGCTACTCCTGATACAGGTGCTCCAAGGACATAGTTGGGAAAAAGCTGAATGAAAGACCAGGAAGCCCTGCTCTGATGCAGTTCCTGCTTAACGGGTCACTGGACTTTCGTTCTTCAAGATGAACATTCACAGGCTTGATCCTTTCTCTCACAACACTTGAACATGTTTTTAAGATTTTTTTTTTTAATTTGACAGAGAGAGAGACAGCCAGCAAGAGAAGGAACACAAGCAGGGGGGGTGGGAGAGGAAGAAGCAGGCTCCCAGCGGAGGAGCCTGATGTGGGGCTTGATCCCAGAACGCCAGGATCACGCCCTGAGCTGAAGGCAAACGCAGAACGACTGAGCCACCCAGGCGCCCCAATATTTAAACATGTCTTTAAATGCACTTAAACATACAGCTTGCCTTTTTAAGCAAACAAAAAAAGTATAATGGCATATTAGGCTCCCAAGGTCTCTACGGCCACATCTGTCCACTCAGGTGACCAAATGTGTTTGCAACCTTTGTAAATTGCCCATTTTTACCTAAAATGCAGTTCTTTTTTTTTTTTTTTAGATTTTATTAAAAAAATGAGATTTTATTTATCTGAGAGAGAACCCGAGCACAGGGAGTGGCAGAGGGAGAGGGAGAAGCAGGGAGCAGGGTGCCCACTGTGGGGTCTCTTTCCCAGGATTCTGGGATCATGACCATTATTATTTCATATCTAAATCTATTGAAGCATAATATAGACATTATATGTAATTTATAAAACACAAATATAATTTATTAATACACATAAAAGGTTCAGGGGCGCCTGGGTGGCACAGCGGTTAAGCATCTGCCTTCGGCTCAGGGTGTGATCCCGGCGTTATGGGATCGAGCCCCACGTCAGGCTCCTCTGCTGTGAGCCTGCTTCTTCCTCTCCCACTCCCCCTGCTTGTGTTCCCTCTCTCACTGGCTGTCTCTATCTCTGTCAAATAAATAAATAAAATCTTTAAAAAAAAAAAAGGTTCAATACATGGAAAATAGAACTTTGAAAACAGTTTAATGATTATATGTTACAAACTCCCTCATAGTCCAACCTATAAATCAAGAATTTTTTTTTATTAACATATAATGTGTTGTTCCAGGGGTACAGGTCTGTGATTCATCAGTCTTACATGATACACAGCGCTCACCACAACACATACCCTCCCCAGCGTCCATCACCCAACCACCCCATACCTCCCATTCCCCTCCACTCCAGCAACCCTGTTTGTTTCCTGAGATTGAGTCTCTTATGGTTTGTCTCCTTCTCTGGTTTCTTCTTGTTTCATCTTTTCCTCTCTTCCCCTATGATCCTCTGCCTTGTTTCTCAAATTCCATATATCAGTGAGATCATATGATAATTGTCTTTCTCTGATAGACTTATTTCGCTTAGCATAGTTCCCTCTAGTTCCATCCATGTCATTGCAAATGGCATGTAAAAAGATTTCATTTTTGATGACTACATAATATTCCATTGTACATATATACCACATCTTCTTTATCCATTCATCTGTCGATGGACATTTGGGCTCTTTCCATAGTTTGGGTATTGTGGACATTGCTGCTATAAACATTGGGGTGCAGGTACCCCTTCGGATTACTACATTTGTATCTTTGGGGTAAATACCCAGTAGTGCAATTGCTGAGTCGTAGGGTAGCTCTATTTTCAACTTTTTCAGGAAGCTCCATACTGTTTTCCAGAGTGGTTGCACCAGCTTGCATTCCCACCAACAGTGTAGGAGGGTTGCCCTTCCTCCACATCCTCACCAACATCTGTTATTTCATGACTTGTTAATTTTAGCCATTTGGACTGGTGTGAGGTGGTATCTCATTGTCGTTTTGATTTGTATTTCCCTGATGCTGAGTGATGTTGAGCACTTTTTCATGTGTCTGTTGGCCATTTGTATGTCTTCTCTACAGAAATGTCTGTTCATGTCTTCTGCCCATTTCTTGATTGGATTATTTGTTCTTTGGGTGTTGAGTTTAATAAGTTCTTTATAGATTATGGATACTAGCCCTTTATCTAATATGTCATTTGCAAATATCTTCTCCCACTCTGTTGGTTGTCTTTTGGTTTTGTTGACTGTTTCCTTTGCTGTGCAATAGCTTTTTATCTTGATGAAGATAAAATATGAAGATATTAAAAATTGCAGAATAGTGAAGTACAATAAAGACACCCTATATTTGTAAATTGGAAATTTGCTTTGCAAATTCATGTTAAGAAGGGACTCCAGGACTTTGAATGTTCAGATATGCAATTTTATGCAGAAGGAAATGTAAAGGATGACAACTAAGCCATTCGAAAAGATTAACAGGCTTTCATCACCCAGGTAAGACGCCAGGATGGAGGACTGAATGGCATTTTAGTAAGAGGCTCAATATTATGGCAAAAAGCATGGAATCTGTGTAAGTATGGGTAGTTTGGTATCAATGGAAGCATACAGTATGAATATGGACAGACAAAGGAGATGAAGTAGGATTTATAGGTGGAGCCAGATTGTGAAGTTTTAGGTGCCAATCTACGGGGATTAGATATTATTTTGAAGGCAAGTGGGAGCAGGGAGCAGTATGACTGGGCTCATTCTTCATCATACAGACAGTCAACTCTATGAAGGAGACTGGAGCACGGGAGACCAAACATGGGGAGCCCGTAAAAAGCTACAGCATGGAGGGACAGATCAAGGACTAAACTAAGTGGAGGAGAAGAAAGGAAAATAAGAGGGATGAGAGGAGTCGCCAGGTTGACTGGAAGGTGATCTAGCAGGGGGTGTTCCCACCAACCCTAGGAAGACGTCCATTTCCCCAACCAGACAATGGAGTGAACACTAGGTACCCTCCTCACAGGCTTGCTGGGAGGACAAAATATTTGTGTGGGGGGTGGGGGAAGGTAACATATAAAAAGTACTTAGTACAGAGCCTGGCACAAAGTAAGTGCTTAGTTAGTTACTATGATTATCGCAGCCATCAGGAAGAAGCGGGGACTGAGAAGGACTCCCAAGCAGCTCTTGAATCTGACCTCCTGAGTTCAGTCCTAGCCCAGCGCTTCTCCAAGAGTGGTCTCCACACCACCACCAGCAGCAGCATCACCTGGGAACTTGTCAGAAGTACAAATTCGCAGGCCCTCCAAGAACCACAGTCATAAACTAGGGCTGGGGTCCAGCAATCTGTGATCTAACAAGCCCTCCCAGGTGACGCATTATACGCACTAAGAACTGTGGATTTAAACATTTGTTTTCTCTGGCCTGAGCTCTTAAAACAGCCAGAGGGTGTGCCTCACAATGCCACCCTTTACTTGAACTCCTCGTCCAGACCAGTCCAGTCCAATCCAGTTCAAGGCTTCCTGAAAACACGCGGCTCCCAGACACACTGCTGTATGACTACCACCTCTGAGACTTACAGAAACTGGACAAGTTTGTTTCCTACTTGGGCCTCAGGCTCCATCTGTAAACTATGGAAATCAGTACCGTCACCTAGGAGACACTCTGTAATTGAAGACTGTTCATGGATACTATTGAACCTATTATCTCATTTGGTTCTAGTATAAAAATGATAGTATAGAAATATACTACTGTCAGAAATTAAATCACTTGTCACTTGATGAAAGCCATCCAACCTGATAAAAGAACCAAGATGAAAACACAAACCTCCCAACTATGAATTCTGGTTCTTTCCATTAGACAAGTCTGTTTCTACAGTATCAAGAACATTCAATCCAAAATAAAAAGTTACATTTCAGTGTTGTCAGTGTGATGCGCTACTTGCAACATGAAAGACCGTATTCTTTAGAAATGGATGGTTGAGGCCACGTGGAAATTTTTCAGTGGTAGCTTTTAGTAAAAATTAAATCATAAAATAAGTAAACTTGAATATTTACACTAACTGCAGGTATAGTTGAAATGAAAAAACAGCTCTTATTTTTAAGCTTTATTTTATCACCCTTATGAAACACACGTCAGAAAGCATATCAACAGTGCATCTTATGTAAGTCAGTTTACAACAAAACTGAACAAGGCAATTGTGTTTACAGAAAAAGTTTTCAGCAAAAAACTACACGCAATACAGTCCATTGAAACGCAGTGTCCATACTTTTAAGGTATATAGGAAAGTGAAAAATAAAAGCTCTTTGCTACTTAGCAAGAAAAAACAAGTTTAAAAGACTTGAACAGGAATCAGGAATTTAGGGATTTCAGAAAAGAACTTCTTGGTACTGATACACATCTACATTTATAGTCCCATTTAGTTACTTAAAAAAACAACAACAAAAACTCACAAACAATAAGACATCACCAAGAACAGAGAACCATAGTGCCAAGAAATGCCAAGACCAACAGGCTATTAAAACAAGTGGTAGAAATGTTACAGACTATTCACTATGTACTGTAATATTCTTGTAGTTCTGAGGTGAAGGTAAACCAACAGGAGAGAATACTCCTTATAACTGGCTTTGGTTTGAGTGATCTTTCACATTTTTTCTAACCACACCTTCTTATCAAAAACATAGCAATTACATGTTACTGAGGGAAAAGAGGAGTAGATTTTAATCCTCACAACCAAGCTCTCCAGTGCTGATACAGGAAGCCATGAACTGTTAACATCTATTGATCATAACTGGATTTCTAATAGTGATCAAAAAGGTAACAAAGATGGAGCCCTTTTTGGGAAAAAATATCCCTTCTACTCCAGATCTGACACTGTTAAGAGGATATAAAGGAATGTTAAATCATTTAAGATTTTCTCAACAAAGAATTAAGAATGAAAGAGTAAATCCTGCTGGAAAAGATATAACAGCTTTACACTCTGCAAAGCAAATATTCTACAGAGATGCAGCTTTAACTTTTTTTAATTATAATAAATAAACACTACTTACTTCCATAAGGTGCTAGAACTCTGCGGCTAGTGCATACTGATACCCACTGTACCCAATGTGCAAAGGGAAATTCGGAGATGGCTAATCCCCAGTTTCTCTCTGATCCTGGATTTGCATGAGTTTGATGCACACCAAATACACAAAAACTGGAGTTTAAATATTTATTTTAAAAATTAGATCAAACTGAATATGGATACCTAATCTGGTTTTATAAGCTCTTAAAATGATTTTCTGGGGAAACGACAATGAGGAATGTGTAGGAAAGGCAACGTTCTATGCTACAGGTACCACATCTGGACTGTTACAAATAAATGATCACTTTTTGATCATTAACTAGATGGAAGATTATGAACACGAGTAAGGAAGTTATTTTCCTCCCCTCACCTCTTTTATGACTTTTCTTTCTCTTCTTTACTCTTACATTTGGCAGATTTCTGACAACCCATGCTAACGAAATAATACAGCCAGCCATAATTCCAATAACTGAAGCGATTCTGCGTCCATATGCATGATTTAGAACAGCTCACCACATCTGCTCTCACACACTCCTGACATCGTGAATACCAGTAAGAGGGGAGCCTAGAAGGGGAAGGCAATTGCAAACGGGGGCGGGGGGGGGGTAGTAAGAACTACATATAATTCTCTTGCTGACAATCAAGAGTCTAACAAAATAAGCTCTTTCCTGCACAACAAAGATTAATGGTCAGTTAAGGCAAGTAAGATAGAATGCTTCTCTTTGCCTCTGAACTAAAATACTAGGAACTCAGGTCATAAAACATGTATCAGTCTCCTTAAGGATACTGTGGAAGCTATTCTGTTTAATGGGAAATAACACTCAGGCAATCATCTGGTAAGCTTCCCATGAATTCCAGCATTTACGGTGACATAAACATAACCACAGGATTATGACAACTGTCTGAAAAGCACAGAGCGAATCCAAAACATCAATCCTCATAAACAATGTAAGGAACGACAAAAGTGCTGAGCTGAAGGAAAATGAATAAAAACTTTTTATCGGGAAAACAAAGGCTGTATAAACTTTGTATCTTATATCCTGAAGATCACTTTAATTATCACCTATAAAATATACAATCTCCTAAATGCTCTCTGGTATATAGATATTTCTTTCATCGCCCATTTCTCCTATAAAATTGCAGCAAAAATAGTTAAAATTGTTTACCTCCTTCTTAAATATCCACAGTACTTGTCGATTACGTGCCACTGTGTCTACCTACTGGTCAGCGTACAATTTAGAAAACTGACGAACACCGAGATGGGAGAGGCGGCTAAGATAACCAAGCATGACGTCCTGGGGTATCAGGCAGAGAAGCAGCTAACCTTAAACAAAACGACACAAATTCTTTAAATTTCTGGGTACTTTAAAAACTAAAACATGCATGTCCCTCGTAACTAAGAAAACATAACTTATCCAAATATACCACAAGAGGTTCAGAGGAGTTCCACACGATAGAGATTCAACATCTTTATGTTCACTGAGAAAGCTTACTAGTAATACTAACTTGGAAAGACTACCATCTCAAGTAAAGGTGATTTATTGAGCACCTTAAGAAGAAATGGAAATTCTCTTGAGCTAATGATGACCAAAAGCTGGTCTGTATGTGACCACATTTGCCAAGAAATAAATAAATTCTATCAGAGAGCCAGAGTAGTAAGATTTGAAGAAGGAACCTAGTATGAAAAATGGAACTAGATCCCAGGAAGAATTAGATTCTGCCAGATAACTCTGGCTTTCCATCATATGTAATATTGGAGGGGGGATCAAATATGAATAGTTTCACAAGTACAAAATAAAGGCAAACAAAGGAAATTTTGGACTTTTATACTATGTAACTCAATCCAAAAGCTATTTCAAGGAAAAGGCAGAGGTGCAGTAAATTATCATCATCTGGGAGCTTTCACCCAAATGAGTTTTAATTATTTTCCAGGAAACACAAGGCACTTGCTTAAATCTTTGTCTCCACATCCACCAGACTAAAATTTAGTCATGATGTGATACCATCTGTACCCTAATCTGAACGCCACCTAGCATGTACCCTTGCACAAAATTCTAGGTAAAACACATAGTTACTGAGTGTCTCTCCCACAGCCTCACCCAGTAACTATGATATTATGGTCACCATCAGTTACTATGGTGCTGATTTTCATTAAATTACAAAAACTAAAATGTCATGCTGCCGAGTAAAACTGATGGCAGAAATTATCGAGTCAGAATGTAAGACCTAAGAAGAAAATGATGACAAAATGTTACCTGCATCTGATGAACAAATGCAAAGGAGCCGGGAAACAGCATGTGAGCGCTCAACCTTGGGCGTGCATTTATTCCGGAAGGGTAACTGATGCCCTTAGCAGGGTGAAAGCCCAGTGTATTAAAATAGAAACATACCTTATGCCCAGTTTCTCTTCAACTTCCTGTACATGGCAGCACTGTTTCTGGCAGCATTCCTGATCACAAATGTGCTCAGAGATTATAATATAATCTAGAAGGCAAGTTAAATAAGAATTCAAGGATTTTTTTTTTTGAAAAGGTTAATTTAACGTATCTCAGCGCGCTTTAGCAGCTGGAGTACCAAAAAGAAGGCAATCCTTGTCTCAATGAAAATAAAGGAAAGGACAAGTAAAACTGTATTTATGGTTTTGTTCTAAAAGCAGCCAGTTTTGGCTCAAGGCATAGCAGAGAGAGCATTTCCCCGAAGAGTTCCTATCCTGATGGCCACAAACCAAAGGAAGACATCCAGTGGTAGTAAGTGCAATCTCTTATTGCAAGAGGATAATTGTTTTATTATTCCTTTAAAATGCAGCCAATAGTTGCCTGGAGTTAGTGCTATCCTTTTACTGAGGTGTCCGACTCCACTTGCTCGCCTTGAAACAGGGCATTTGAGTTTTGAAAGTGGCTAGCTAGCCACCTCCTCCGAATGTTTCCCAAGAACCAAAGATTTCCTATAGAATATCAATTTATATGTCTTTTCTGGGCCAAAAATGTACCATGACGATACCATGGAATAATAAGAAAATGGAAAGGCAAGAGGGAAGGAAGCACAGACATTAACTTAGGGAAAGAAAAACTACCTGAGATAAAATTTGTCCAAAAGAGTAAGGTTTAAGTGACAAAAATCCTCACCTCTTTACCCTGCCTCTCGAAAAGAAAATTCCTAGGTTTTTAGGAACTTCAAGGAATCAAAATCTCTCTGTATATATTTCACCCTAAAAGAGCCATAAAAATTGCATCTTTTGGTAATATTTGGTTCAGGTTTGAGAAAGACAGTAAAATTAAACTTCTTATAACAACAGAGGAGGGAGGGAGAATCTGCAAATGTCATCTTTGGTAGTAATGGGCTAAAAGCTATAAAATCACCATTTAAATCACAGGAGGCATCTTTTTTCAATTCTGTGGCTTCAATATAAAATATTTAATTAAATGCATGGTTACTTAGGCTCATCAATTAGTCCCTTAGCTCCCTTAAAATCTAGTTAGCATCTTCTGTAATACAATTCTACAGTGTTCAACACTACATATAGGTATGACTACAACAGCACTAAGAAGACAATCAGAGAACGCTGGGAAATTCAGCATCAAATGCTAGCAGCATACTGCATCGCTAAGCTCGGAAGCCTACCTGCAGTTTGTACGTCAGGGTTTTCTCTTTGTAGGGGCGGAAGGGGGAATGAGAAACGGACAAGCACTAGCCTAGAATACCTGCTCTTAAGAACTCATTTGTATTGTGTGTTCATCCGTATATACGGAAGAACCTGGTGTTTCTAAGCACCATGGAAGCTGCTACCCCTACAAACATTTATGTTTTAGGAAAGCTTAGGTCTCCAGAGTACTGGTTATACTCTCTCAAATTTTTATTTGAAAACAAACCAGCTAATCCATTTCTGAGAGGGCCAATATGAGAAATAACATTTCTTCCTCCTAAGGGCACATACTAGACACAATATACCCTTCGGGACCACGCCACAAGGCCTTTTGGCAATTCATAAATCAGCCTCCTTACACCAAATTTGGCTCCGTAATAAATATTAAGGGAGAGTCCTGAATAATGTAACTGTAAATAACTCAAATGTCAAATAGTAATTGTATGAAGATCCTCTGAAATGTAAATTCCTAGTTGGGCTCTCCATAACCTGCACAGCACACACTTTAAAGAAAGACTATATGAGGAGGCTTCCAGCAGGGAAAGATATAAAAGGCTTTTTCCTTAGGAAAAACTAAAAATTTCATTTAGATATGGAAATAAGAAAAAAATCCATAACCTGTATACGACTTTTTTTTTTTTTTGTATAATCAGTGCTTTATAAAGGTTTCCTAAGTTTTAAACCTTTGAAGTCAATCTACCACAAAGTAGGAGGAATCCATAATTACAATTCCTAAAACCATGTCACCAACCCATGTTTACGAACTCATGCATACCAGCATCCTGTGCTCAGGGACACATTTGATTGCTGTGAATCCTTCTAAGAATTCCTTATGAGTTTTTCTTCCTTTCTACTTCCATCTTATGAGAGCTACACCTTTCTTAACTTCCCTGCAGTCAAAAGCCAGACCACCTGGGATGCTGTTCCTCTAGCTTCTCTTCAGCTGCAGAGACAGGCAGAGAACGGGTGAAGAGGAGACGTAGTGGAGGGAAGGGGATGACCGAGAAAGGAAAGAAGGGAAAAAAAAAAAAAAAAAGAATCCTGGATTATTCACTTTCTCTTTGCCTATTTTTTCTTTTCCCTTCACTGAACATCTTTCTTTTTGACCCACTTCAATTTCCATCACTGTAGGCAGAACTCTATCTTGAGAAATCTTACAGTGATCACAGGAGATTCAGTACAAAAAACATGAGCTAATACAGGGTCTCAAGGAGACTGGAGGACGGGGCAATCTTTTGCTTTGTTCCAACCACTTTAAGAGAGTTTCAGTGTAAATCAGTCTAGACTCATTTGTTCTGAGCCTCTGAGGAATGAACCATTTTCTCATTTACATTCTATCAGATAGACCAACTCTCAAAAAACATACATCTTAAATCTGACAGATATGAAACAGCTAGGGAAGACATAGGTCTAGACTGTATTAGCTCACAAGATTCACACTATAAAGCACACAGACTCAAATCTTCTCTAATCTTCCATACTTGCACACTCACTCAAGCATACACACTAGACATAAAAATTGTGCAAGATCAAGCATCAGCTTTCTATCTGAAAAGCCTTAATTAAAAAAAAAAAAGTAGATAGGCTCACTGCAGTTTCTTTAAAGGAATATTCAGTACTACAGTACTCCTTTAAAAATTCATAACTCAGTGTTCAGAACACAGTAGGTAACTGCTGCCTGGCGGTTACGTAACAATGACTGGGAGCACCCAGCCAGCTATGAGTATCAGTGATGAGGAAGGACCACCTGACAACACGAAGGAACACTCTGTAAGGGATGTCACCAGCTCTCGACGAATTTGTTAATATTCCCTATGACATAACAGTATTCATCCTTGCTTCATGATCACATGAAATAATTAATATCTCTTTAGGTTACATACTGAAGAACAGCAGCACTTGCCCTACTGCACAAAAAAAGGTTGCCCATATGGATGCTCTAAAGCCCCTCAATGTATAGCTGAGAGGTCTTGTCCTACTCAGTGCCAAACGTCTGCGGCACAGCCACGGCTTGAGCAATGGCCGCACATTAGTAGGATTACATAAATGTACAAAGTATTCCCTTAAAATGGTAAGGGGGTACTTCTGCATTCAGATATAGAATACAATAATCTCGGAAATGGAGGAGGAGAAACAGGAAAGAGTCCTTAGGTTACTGATTAAAGCAAAGTTTGATACAGATATCCCCTCTTGTAGGCACTCAGCGGGTAGAATGTAGCCACAACAAACTTCCCGTCAAACATCCTTCCAGTCAGTAATTTCTGAGCAGCTTTGGAATCACCAGCATTTGCATACTCAACAAAAACCTGTAAGAGGACAGAGAAAACAAAGTCAGCTTCGTTTTCATTAAGACTGTTCTAGAACAGGGCTTCTCCAACTTTAGTGGACACACACGTATCTTTTGGGGACCTTGTTACAACGCAGACTTGCTTTCAGGGGGTCTAAGGCGGGCCTGAGTCCCTGCGTTTCTAAATCAACTCCCAGGTGATGCCAGTGCAGCGGGTCCACGGACCACACTTTTGAGCAGTGAGGTTTAGAATACTTCCTTAACACAGTTCAATTCTGAAAAATCCATCGAAGACAAGCTGGGTGAAAAACGTGCATCCACTGGCCATGTTCTTGCAGGAGTGGTGAACGGCACTGGACACGTGGCAGAGGCAGGCCGACAGCCCAGAGAGCAAATACACTCCAACACTGCCTCAAAGATAATCCACACCTTTAGAAGCGGAAGCAGGAAAAACTAGCGGTCAAAGCCACTGGATTTTATACCTACTAAAGATTTGTAGAAGCCATAACTACAGTGAGGAATAAGTTTAAAACTAGGCAATTTCCTTTTCCAGAGTATCTGAATTCCAACCTGAGACAGGCAGAGGATACAGCATAATAATTTATGTTCTTTTTGTTGATCTAAAGCCAAAGTTACTGGGAGGGAAAATCATCTTAAATGACTAGTCCTCAGTTACCCAAAATTTGTGAGCCAGAAAAAGAATGGCTTTATCTTCCTCAGTTACATGCTCATTTGTGATGTCAACAGTCTTCGAACTGGGATGCGAGCATCCTAGACACTCTGACTTTCAAAGGGAAGCAGAAATAGATCGTTTGAAGGAAATCAATTTCCAGATTCTCAGCTTTCACTTGTACCTTCTCCTAAAATCGGATCTACCTAGAAGTTCAAGGCAGATTCTCCTTTTTCATCTCCCCTTTCACAGGGGCCCTTCTCCCACTTGACAAAGTTATTTCCAAAGGGTATTAAAAACCTCCAGGGCATGAAAAGAAGAGACAGTTCCAAATATAGTACTTTTTAAATGAATCTTCCTTCACTGGTAAACAAAGCACTATGCCCAGCCTATGACTGACTGCTCACTCACTGTCTAACGCGAATATTTCTGTTAAGGATGATGCACGACATCAGACCTCAGATATTGTGGCCTGTGATGGGATCTTCTGAATTCGTATATATTGTAAAATGTAGAGGTGAAACACACTTTTCCTCTTCCATGCCATGACTATTTTCAAGCTACATATTCCTCATGAAGACAAAGTAGAGATCATCCAATGCTAAAAATTGCCCTGATTTTCATATGTATAAAGCTAAGTGGGGATTTTCAGCTATTCTTAAAAGCCATCCTTAACTGTGCTATTAGCTGGAGATAAAAACACTTCCAGTCAGTCAAGCTGTTTACTTTAAATCGAACTGCCCGGGGAAAATGCCGTTGATAAAATTTAATGATTTCTTTCAGAGTATGAGTACCTCACATAATAATGTAGGTGAGACCTATATTATCCAATTATAACATAAAACACATACTCTAATCAGCTGATGCTCATTTGACTCATTTTAGAAATACTTAATATTTTATATCCTCTTTTTTACAGAAAATAAAATTATATGCTGGCTGTAGGACCAGTTGGTTCTAGTGACATATGCTTTTTCACTGAATACAAAAGAAAAGTTAGACAACAATGTCCAGTGAGAAGAATGAAACTCTTTCTGATTTTTTTTTTTACCGGATTCTTAGTGACTTCCAAATCCATACTCCAAAGTTCAATGAGCAGACATGCACTTACGGAGGGAATACCATGTGCTCTAGCACGCGCCTTGCTTCATAGATAACCTACAATTTTATACATTATGTCATCCCAAACCAAAGGAGAAAAACATTTTTATAATTTATTATGAGACTAAATAATTATATCAATTTCATCTTGACTCCTTTCATAATTATAAGATCCATTCCATAATTTATGTTTTTAGTGTTTTTTAAAAATATTCTTTAAAAAAAATCCACAGCATGGTTAATTTGAATGGAAGATTCAAAGACTGACTTTACCAACTAGGTAACAGACATTTTAATCATCTGGAGAAGTTAAACCTGAGATTCCACGAGTTCATCAGTTGTTTCCATTCTCCTCTAAATGTCAATGAAAGCTTCTTAACGTAGCAAATTTCCTCTTGCAGATGAATATTTATTTTTTGTATCATTTGAAAGCTGGATACTTCTTCCCTGAAAATATTCGCCCTGTTTCTCTGTGTCTTCCATTTCTTTTTTTTTTTTAAGATTTTATTTATTTATTTGACAGAGATAGACAGCCAGCAAGAGAGGGAACACAAGCAGGGGGAGTGGGAGAGGAAGAAGCAGGCTCATAGCGGAGGAGCCTCATGTGGGGCTCGATCCCATAATGCCGGGATCATGCCCTGAGCCGAAGGCAGACTTAATGACTGTGCCACCCAGGCGCCCCTGTGTGTCTTCCATTTCATACTGACAGCTGAGGTTAGTATCGGATCAGATCATGTTACTCTTTCATTCAAAGTCTTCAAAGACCTTCCCCTCTCATTTAGAGCATAAGCCAGTGTTATCTTGAGTCCCAGAAGGCTCACCCTACCCGATCTGCCCCTACACTCCCTCACCTCTGTGAGCAAATCCACCTTATCCCCCTCTTTCTCACTCTGCTAGAGTCACACTAACTTCTCAAACCTGCCAGGCAAACTCAGGGCCTCTGAACCTGCTGTTCCCTATAGCTAGAACTCTTTTCCTTACCTCTTTCATATGTCAACTCAAACGTAAACCTCAGTATGGGTTTCCCTACCACTGACACACAACTGAAATCCTCCCCACCACAGCACTCCTTAAACCTCTTCTCCTTACACCTTCCCCCCCCACAGCACTTATCACTATATGCTTGTGTCTGTTTTGAGCATAGTTGTATCCCAGGGTCTAGAACATAACATAATCCCTAATCGGAGGTGATTTCGCCCACCAGGGGGCATTTAGCAGTGTTTAGAGATACTTTGAATCGCCACAACTGAGAAGGGGAGTTGGGGGAGGGCATCTGTAGGGTAGAGGGCAGGGATGCTGCTATTAAATACCTAGACTGCACACAACCGCTCGCACAACAAAGAATTAGCTCAAATGTCAACAGAGTCAAGGTTGAGAAACCCTGAATAAAACAATATTCTGTCCCCAGAAAAAGAAAAATACTACAGATAAAAGAAATATCTTCAAAAGAGCTTTCAAAAGATTTCTCTAATATTCTTTGCCAAAAAATTTAGAATCATAGTTTTAGCCCGTACATTTTATAGATGAAAAAACTAAGGCTCATCATCACAAAGCCAGTCATGCTGAGACCGAAGCTCGGATTTCAGGACTCTCAGCGCACTTTCCTTCTTTAAATTAGCACTGAGGAGTCCATTACAATGAGAACTTAACCTAAATGGTTTTCTAAGTCTACTTAATTAGAACAAAAGTAGGCCATAATATTTCTGTAGCTGACATGACCTAAATTAGCATATGATACAGTTGGTGTCAACTGTTCACCATGGTTCAAAAATAGAGAACTTTTTAAGAAAAAAATTTTTACCCATAAAAAAATGCAAGCATATTATAGAACTTTGGGGAAAAAGTGAAAAGTACAAGAAAATAAAAACATCCATGATGCAAAATTCATCATTTCTAGCAACAGTTTTGTGTATGTACATCTTTCTGTAGAACTAAAACATTTCCTCAGAATTTTAGTAACCTCTGAATAACTCTGAAATTATAGAAACATTCACTTACTTGTCCTCTGCCAGGATTTTCCTTTGGAACAAGGAGAGACACCACTGGTCCGTATTTTTGACACTCCTCTTTTACATCCTCTACAACATCTGATTATGAAAACATAAAACAGTAACCACTCTGCTGTAATTACCAAGATTCATTCCGTAAAAATTTTAAAGCATCAAAGAACTCAGGAATCCATATCTGAGTAATGAGGTCATTTTCTATATCATCTAAAATTAAGCTTAAGAATAATATATATTCAATGTGTTTAATAATTCTTTTTATATGTTAAATTTAACATTTTGAATAGTTAATATTCAAATGATTTAAAAAAAAAGTCTTCTTCCTACTTTTCCAACTGCCTCTCTTCCTCTCCCTGAAGGCAGCAAACATTATCACTTTCTTCTGTACCCTTCCATAAATATAAGCTTACACAAGCAAACATGATTATATCTGCTTTTTTCTAAGTAAAAATTCCAATCTCGCTTTTTCTTTATTAATACATTGCATCTTTTAAGTTTCTTTAATATCATTGTGTGAAATTTTCTCATTTGTTTTTATGCCTGTGTAGTATTTCACCCTATAAGTGATCAATAAATTCTCCAGCATGTCCCCTACTACTAAATAATTAAACTATTTCCAAATTGTTTGCCCTTACAAATAATACTGTTATAGATAAACCTGTATATGTCTCATTTCACTTAAGTACTTCCAAGTTGACTCTAGAAGTGGAACTGCTAGGACAAAATGAGTATGAATTTGTAATTTTGTTAGAATTACAGATCTGCCTTTCATAAAGTTAAGCAATTTAAACTCTCTCCAATGATGTGAAATGTACTTTGAAAATATTTTTCTATACTCTACCCATAAGAGGGTTATCAGATATTTTCACCGTCAATATGTTAAGTGACAAAGCTCTCACTGTAGGGTTTTAATGAGCATTTTGATAAATGAGAATGAAGTATATGAGACAGAGCTGCACATCGTCTTCTATAAACTGTCTATCTATATGCTTTACCCACTATTCACCAGGTTGACAGATAAGGGCTCTGTCTGTGTTTGTCTATGCTAAGAGCTATGAAGTTAAATAATTTTTCCCTTTATTCTTTTAACTTGGAATCTTGATCTTAATCTTGATTTGCAATCTATTTTGGTCTAAAGTGGAAGGTCTGAATCCAACTTCCTAACCAACCTGCACCAAGATTACAAGATGGCCATCCCAACATGTATGATTTCTAGCTAAGCAAGTTCACCTAACACTAGTTAGCGTTACCTGATGACTACCTTGCTAATCAGAACTAACAAAGGTACTGAATGCTACTATATTGACTGTTGCACTTTAGTTGGTCTAAGATTCTCTCTCTTTTTAAAGATTTATTTATTTATTTATTTATTTGAGAAAGAGAGGGAGAGAAAGCACACGAGCCAGGGAGGGGGAAGAGGGAGAGGGAAGAGAGACGCAGACTCCCCACTGAGCACGGGATGACAGGCTTGATTCCACAATCATGAGATTCCCACAATCATGAGATCATGACCTGAGCCGAAACCAAGAATTAGATGCTCAACCGACTGAACCACCCAGGCACCCCAGTTCATGTAAGATTCTTTTTTTTTAAAGATTTTATTTACTTATTTGAGAGAGAGAGACAAAGAGAGGGAGAGTGAGGGGGAGAAGCAGACTCTCCGCTGAGCAGAGAGCCCAACGTGGGGCTCAATTCCAGGACCCTGAGATCATGACCTGAGCCAAAGGCAGACGCCTAACTGACTGGGCCACCCAGGCGCCCCTTATGTAAGATTCTCAAACAGTAAGATTTAATAGCAACATTCAAACACTCAATGTATTTATAAACAGGACAATAAAAAGTGTTATACAACAAGATACAAAGAAAAGAGTAGGTAATAGTATGCCCAAGCTTGAGTTTTATAGAGCTAAAAATTATTAATAGACAGAATTAGGTGATGAAGACAGGAGGTAGATCGGCTTCAAGGACAGAATTAGAATCACCAAGAGATTTTTTAGAATCCCTGATACCACAATGACCTGATTAAAACAATGCTGAGGGCAAGACTATTCTTTCACATAAATAGGCACCCTGAAAAGTTGAGGTTGCAGCTTCTTACAACTACTACAGATTCAAAGAAATTATGTTTGTTTCATTTGTCAGATAACTAGACAAAGCTCCGGGACATAAAATAATTTGCCATTACAAGAGATAGTGGGGTCAAGTTAGCTTTATCTGTAATGGTTTAATTTTCCACAAAGAAAATGTTTACTACTAAGCAACTGATATTTTTAAATTTGGTTCTGTTTCAGTCCATTCACTACTCTGCTTTCAGATTGCTCTTAAAAAACCTTGGTCTGACTATATCACTCTCTTATTCTAACTTTTTAATGGTTCTTTATTGAATTCAACAAAGAACAAATATTTATTGGGTACTTGTAAGCCAGGGACTGTTCTACCCCTGATATAAAGTTCTTTTATATCATATTGCAGTGTTATTATCTCTGGGATAAAATCCAAATTCTTTAACATAGCAAACGAGTCTGTTATGTATCTGTATTCTTGGCTATTTCTTTAACTTTAACTGACTGCTCCCCAATAAATACCCTAAGATAGAGCCACACCCAACAGTTCACTAATCTCAGAACATGCCATACTTTCTCTCATCTCTGTGTCTTTATGCCATTTCCTCACCAACCCCTCAACTTTTAGCCAAGCAACTCCACTTACTAACACAGCTCAGATATCACCTCCATACAGACACCCTCATGGGTCACTCAGCATGAGTTAAGTTCCTTTCCGCTCTGCCTCTGTGTATTACCCTACTTTCGGATTTATCAAAACTCTAACCGTTTGTTAGTAACTGTCTCTCTTACACCAAAGACAGGGAATAATCCCACAGTGGCAAGTACAGAGCCAGTCCTCAGTAAACACGTCTTGAATGAGTTGTTAAAAGCAAAACCAAGAGCTAAGACGCAGAAATGGAAGCACAGGGCAGAACTAGAAAGAACAGATGGAAAGAACATGCTGGGAAAATTAAACTTTATTAATTCAGTAAAGGCTTATGAAATGTAAAGGAGTCCAAAAGCCCTGAGCAATCTCTTAGCCTACACAGGCTGCTATAACAAGCAGCTACGGACTGGGTGGCTTCCATGACAGACATTTATTTCTCCAGTCCTGGGGGCTGGAATTGCCACAAGAATGTGTAGAAAGATTCAGTGTCTGGGTAGCCGGCTGCCTTCCTGCCATATACTCACATGATGGAGAGAGCTCTCCTGTCTCTTCCTCTTTTTAAAAGGGCGTTAATTCTGACAGGATGTAACCTAATCCTATAAATGCTAAAGGCTCCAGCTCAAAATACTATCACTTTGGGCACTAGGGCTTTGTCACAGGAATTTTGGGGGGACATGTAAATCTATAGCAGGAATCAAAAAGTTAGATTATCTTAGAAGTCATGTAGTTCAATATCCTCAATATAAAAACTAAGAGAATAGAGAACCTTATGAATCAATACATCTACTCTAGAGTTAGTTACAAAAGACATTAAAATACAATTTAGGAAGCAGTTACCTTCGTATTCCTCTTCATTCTCAAGATAATCATCATCCAGCACATTCAGTAGTCTTAGCACTGGAGTAGGAAGCATCACCAGATCTTCAATATGAGGGGCTGTTAAGGTTCATTGTAACATGGTTAAACGTAAAGTCCCCAAAATAAACTGATAAACACCAGGCAAAGGAGCTTGGGAATGTAAGTGAGCTGTGATATCTTATCTGACTGCCAAATGACCAAGAAAAAAATTAACATGTATAAACTTACCAAAAGGAATGCTAAAGAACGGGCTGCACAATGCCATTTCAGCAGGAATTCTTCTGCTTGGATCATCATGGAGCATGCTAAAACACAAAAACATGTATCTTTATTAATTATCGTCAAATCTTTTGAAAATGAGGGGCACCTGGGTGGCTCAGTTGGTTAAGCATCTGCCTCAGCTCAGTTCATGATCCCATGATCCTTGGATCCTGGGATCGAGTCCCACATCAGTCTCCCTGCTCAGCGGGGAGTCTGCTTCCCCCTCTCGCTCTGCCTCTCCACCTGCTTGTACTCTCTCTCTTTCTCTCTCTCTCTAGCTCTCACAAAAAAAATAAAATCTTTTTTAAAAAATCTTTTGAAAATGAAACTATTAAAGAAAATTAAAATGTCTAAATGTTCATCACATTAATTATACTAGCATGGCTTACTGAGCATTCACCTACAAAAAATATAAAAGCTGTTTCTTTTTTTTTTTTTTTAAGATTTTATTTATTTATTTGAGAGAAAGAGAGAGCACAAGCAGGAGAGGGACAGAGGGAGAGGGAGAAGCAGACTCCCCACTGAGCAGGGAGCCTGACACAGGGCTCGATCCCACGACCCAAAGACCATGATCCGAGCCAAAGGCAGACGCTTAACTGACTGAGCCACCCAGGCACCCCACAGCTATTTCTGAGTAAATCATTCAGTAACTCATGATACATACCTATGGCACAATATTATAATTTAAAATAATGTTTTTGATTAATAAATGCAACATGGGAAAGTGATCCATACTATATAACATTAAGTGGAAAAAAAAAAAAGCTAGACACAAATTTAGGGTAATTCAAACTAAAAAAGAAAAAAAAAAGACGACAACAGGGGTGAAATTATTTTTGAATTCTATCAAATCCCCCTATAACAGCACAAATTGATAACAAAATCAAAAACCCATGGACAACATTTACAATAAAATTAAGTAACCCCAATAAATGCCAAAATACAAGAGGCTAGGGACAAACCATCAGTAATAGTAAGCCTTGCACCATATCAACATCTGTGTGGAAGGAAGCAGAGAACAGCAACAGATGATCTGATGAAGCAGAGAAAATAACCCATAGCCAATGGGTACTCACTGGAAAGCACAGTAAGCCAACTGGAGAAAAGCAGCTGTAACTACAAGGGTTTATACATTCTAATTCCAAGTGAATGCAAGGAGTCCTCTGTAAAATCTGAAGGGGTTGGAATAATCTAGATATTATGACTTCTTAAAACAAACCAGCTGATGCTCCCTCCTGGGGCAAAGTCCTACAGAGAACAGAAATCTTGAAAATGGAATCCAAATTGAGTAGGATGGGGTAAATAAAAATTGACAGAGAGAGAGAGAAAGAAAGAGAGAAAGAGAGGGAGAGAGAGAGACATTAGGGAAAAAGGAGTGGAAGGGAAGAGCCAGGAGATTTCAGAATAAAAACACCCCCCTCTTTTTTAACATTACACAAAAACAAGAGAAGGAGCCCATACAATTAGAAAAGCTACCCCAATTACACCTTCTTCTGAAAGTTTAGGAAATGAATTTCATATAAAAATGAACCACATAAAAAGCATTACTAACAAAACTATTACACAAAAGATGAGAACTGCAAAATGACAACCCTGAGACAACGAAGGCACGCCAAAAAGGCAGGATCAGAACACAGATGGACACTATCACCTACAGTGTGAAAATGAGCAAAAGAGATTTTTTTTAATGATAAAAGATATGAAAGAACAACATAAATCAAAATTAGAAAGTCTCAATAATTAGATAACAGAACTCAAGAAAGAAATAAAATAAAAAATCACTTCATAAAATAAAGCTAGAAGAACTACAAGGATGAACAAACACAAGAGACAGTATCTTAAAGATAAATAGAAAGCAGAAAGGAACATTTTTAAAAATGAAAAAGAAACAGGGATGCCTCATGGTGGCTCAGCTGGCTGAGAGTCTGCCTTTGGCTCAGGTCATGATTTCAGGGTCCTGGGATCGAGTCCCACATCAGGCTCCTTGGTCAGCTGGTAGCCTGCTTCTCCCTCTGCCTGCAGCTCCCCCTGCTTGTGCTCTCTCTCTGACAAATAAATAAAATCTTAAAAAAATAATAAAAAAGAAATAATACAAGAGATAAAAAAGATTCTAGAGAAAGTAATAATAATGAATACTGTCAAAGAAAACCCAATACATGTAGAACAGGAGTGCCTGAAGGAGAAAACCAAAGCAAGAGAATGAATACTAAAAACAGTAATTTAAGCACACCTTTCTAAAAGAAACGAGCAAAAAGATCTGAAACTATCTATTTTCCTGAGAATACCAACCTGGAACAATCAAAATCAAGATACATTCTGGTAAAATCAATAGGCTTTTAAAAAGATGAAATCATCTGGCCATCTAGACAAAAAAGACCAAGTGATTTTTAATATAAAGACAATTAAAAGTGTCTTTAGAGTTTTCAACAGCAACACTACATGTCAGAATAAAATGGAGTAATATATTTAAGACAATCAAGAAAAAAAAAGTATGCCACTCATTTTTATATCCAGATGAACAGACTCTCCAGTATAGGCACAACCGACTACTGGCAATGCACGAGCTCAGAGAACGTTAATCCATCCTATGGCCTCTAGAGATCAAGCTTCAAAAACTAAAACATGAGAGAAACAGCCCCACAAGGCCCAGGGGTGAACAGTAACGTACAGTTACATGTAGAACTGAGAATAAATGCGAGTGTTAAAACAGAGTGTATGGCATGTTAATAATCTGATGGTGCAGATACAAGTATTTTTCAAATGGAGGAAGAATGGGAAAATTACATGTAAAAATAATCATTTTCAGTAATCTTCCTAGAGTATTATGATTCTGAAACTGTTTTAATGTAAGCTGGAATATAGCAAATGAGTAATTATAAAATATCCTGATTCTAGCATTCCTCTTGTCCTTAAGAATCAGAATTCTTGACACAGAAGGAGAAAGAGATGTGAAACAGAAGTTAAATAAAACCTCTGTGGTCTTGAATTTGAATTGGAACTATCAGTATGAACTCTGTCCACTTAAAATAAGGCCTAGAAACAATAACCATCCCACTAGCAAGTAGTATTCCTAAAACCCAGACTGTGTTTTTAAAATACTATTCCCGGGGCGCCTGGGTGGTGCAGTTGTTAAGCATCTGCCTTCGGCTCAGGGCGTGATCCCAGCGTTCTGGGATCGAGCCCCACATCAGGCTCCTCCGCTATGAGCCTGCTTCTTTCTCTCCCACTCCCCCTGCTTATGTTCCCTCTCTCTCTGGCTGGCTGTCTCTGTCAAATAAATAAATAAAAATCTTAAAAAAAATAAAATAAAATAAAATACTATTTCCTACTAAAAGAAATCAAGCTTCTTGGAGAA
The DNA here is from genome assembly GCF_002007445.2 of Ailuropoda melanoleuca. Classification (NCBI taxonomy): domain Eukaryota; kingdom Metazoa; phylum Chordata; class Mammalia; order Carnivora; family Ursidae; genus Ailuropoda; species Ailuropoda melanoleuca. The sequence continues at coordinate 122,781,260 of NC_048225.1, forward strand.
ATGGCTACTTCCAGGTCTGGGGCAAGAAATGTATAAGATGAATTGGGAACACCTTGTCACACCAGATAGCAAAGAAGCTGTAGAAGATGATAAGGTCTGCCAAAACCAACTTACACGGCTCACATTCATCAAAGATGGGCCAATTTTAGCTTCAATTAAGGTAAGAACTGCAATGAGTTGCAGTTACCAAATCAAAACACACTGAACTTTCAAAAGGAAATGGTCCCCTTTGGAGGGTGACAGGGAATCAACTCATTATGAAAACTAGTAAATAGAGAGGGAGAATCAAGCATTTACTTTGTCTTTGGTTAACCACATGAGCAGAATGACAGAATGAGAACATCCTAATTCCGCAGCCCCTAACAAAGTAATAGATCCAAGCACTGAATGTTAACAGTTACTAACACCTAAGACAGAGATGGCTAGATTATGTGCCTCCTTATAAAAGAACACAATACCGTCTATAGTCATGCCCACCCCCAAAAATGCAATCCTCTAGATACAACTACCAATATACAGGAAAAACACAGAAATGTGTTAAGCTACACCAGGATAAACACAATCAGCAAAATTCAGACTGCAGACAGCTGTACTGAGCAACCCAGGTTGTCCAACAAGTAACAAGGGAAAAGCGGAGTAGGAGATGGAAAAGGACCTTTCAGATTAAAAGAAACTTAAAAGGGAATTTTGTTTAGAAGAGCAACACTAAACCACAGTGTTTAAGGAGGCAGGCTATGATGAAACCAAGGAAGTAATTACCATAAAAGTCAGGGCAGTGGCTACTTTTAGGGAGGAAGAAGGGCTGAAAATTAAGATGGGGACACAGGATTTCTGGGGTAGCTGGCAAAGTTTTATTTCTTGACGTGAATGGTAAATACAAGAGTATTCCTAAGGATTCATGAAGGTACATATTTGTTTTCAGTATCTGTGTTTTATACAATAAGAAAAGGTTCAAATAATTTGCATGCACACATAGCAAAATATGCAGCAAAATACTGAAAAGAAATACACCAGAGTGCTAACACTAGAGAGTAGGTTTATACTTTTTTATTTTGCTGATCACAGTTCTCTGTAGCTTCCAAATTTAGTGTTAGTTGCACAATCAAAGGGAGGAAAAATCTCAAATAACAGTCAATACTAGCGGCTCTTTCTGCCCGTGGGTCCTGTCCCCATGCTTTAATAAATTAATCACCTTTTTGCACTAAAAAACAAAAACAAACAAAAAACCCAAAGTCAATACTAGAACTTACATGATTTGACTTTCAAGTTAGAATCCATTACATAATTTCACAATGTCACCTTTTCCACGTAAAACGGAAATCTTATAAATCTAATACCAATCAGATAGTAACAGGTATTGAAAACTAATTTGTAAAACACACAAACATGTACGAATAAGTGCAAAGAAAATTTTTAAGTTCTTATCTGAGTAAATTCTGTGGATTATAATGTCCACTTCTTGGTTTTGATACTGTACTAGTTATGTAAGATGTTACCACTAGGAGAAATTGGGTGAAGGGTACACAGACCTCTCTGCAACATTTTTGCAACTTCCTGTGAATCTGTAATTATTTCAAAATAAAAAGCTAAAAAAAAAAAAAAAAAACCACCCCAAAAACCTAGTTGGAAGGTTTATAGGGACAATATTCCAAAGAAAGAATAATATTCTGACTTGATCGAAGAGATCTATCCTTTTGCAACATAATTATTATTTTATTCATTTCTGGCCCATAATGCCAGAAATGTGAAAGGCCAACTATTTGATAATACGCATTATGTCTTATTTTAAAATATCTAACGTGTTTGGACCTACTCAGAAATAAGAAACATTGTATCTGTCCCCAGAGTTTCCAGAAGTAATTATTTAAAGTATAATACATAGCTACCTTATTTTAAACCTTTTTTAGGTAGTCCGAAAGCAAACTCAGTCTTTAGTTAATAAATACACTTTTTTTTTTTTAAAGATTTTATCCATTTATTTGACAGAGAGAGAGAGACAGCGAGAGAGTGGAAGAGGAAGCAGCAGGCTTCCTGCCGAGCAGGAGACCTGAGCCAAAGGCAGACATTTAACAACTGAGCCACCCAGCCGCCCCCTAAAGACGCTCTTTAAAAACCTACTTTCAAAAAAAACCCTAAAACAAACAAACTACAAACAACAAGAAAGAAAAAATCTAATTTCCACCAAGTACGTCGGACTGCTAGAGCTACAAGAGGCCAAAGATACAGCTGCCAGGAAGAGCCTCTACGTGATCACCAGAAATAACATTAATCCATTCAGTAAAATCCAAACAAAAACAAAAACAAAACAAAAATAGCCTTTATATAATAAATGTACACACAGGAACTCGAAAGTACACATGATGTACCTTTTGATAAGGTCTCTTAGGTGATAGGCTGGAATTGCGGCATTCACCACTGCTTTACTGGCAAATATGTGATCAATAATAGCAGAACTGTTTGCCTAAAAAAAGGGAGAAAAGTCTTCCTTTGGTTATTCAATTCATTCTGTATTTACTGAGTACTAGCCACATAGCACTGTACTGTTTGGTAGGTAAATGCAACAGAAAACACTCTCTTCTGAGAGCTTATAATCTTATTGGAGGAGATTATGTACGTAACTATAAGCTTCCTAGTAGTTTTTTCTCTATTCTCAGCACCTAGCACAGGACCTAGCACTCTATATGAATATTTACTAAATGAACGAATAAGAACAAATACCAAAGCAATCATATAAAAGTGTAGTTTAATACAAAGTAAGAAAATTAATGTGTGACAGTTGAGTCCGAGCGTCTTGGTGAGAAGTCTTTAACTGGTTTTCAGATACAAGTAGACTATCAGAGAGAAAGTAATGCAGTATTTAAAACTTGCATCCGTCACATTATTCATACTTTAAATCCTACAGAACGTAACTTTCTCCCTGAGTACTGTGTTTTCTCAGAACGTGGAAGTGCGTACACCAATAAAAAGACCTGATACCATCCTTATCACTACAATTTTCTGAATACTTCGTACAGGCCACATGCTATGCTAAGAACTAGGTATCATTTATTTTTTAACCTCAATACTTCTGTGAGAAAATTCTATTATCCTCATTTTACAGAAAGTAAACCATGGTTCAGTAACCCTAAGTAACTCAGTAAGAGGTGAAGGCAAGATATGAACCCTAGTAGTTTGACCTCAGAGCCCAAACTCATACTCACTTGACAATTTTGTCTCCACAGAAGATGATTAAAATATAAAATACTGTTTTTATTTAGAGGGGTGAATACCGGGAATTTAATACACATCATACCTCCAAATTACATACAAAATGCCTGAATGTGACTTAGTTCTGATTAGTTCAGGGCCAAGCAGATACAGTCCAAAGGTCTCAAAGATAGTCAAAACTAATGTAAGTAATCTGCATTTGGATTAGCGCTGAAGAAAGAATACTTAGCCTCTTGATTGTGTGAAAAGTGCCAACGCAGAATAATGGTACTGGTTTTACTTGCATGGTAGCATTTTTTTGCCAAAAGCAAGCATTAGGTACACCCACAAGACTATTAAAGCATTCCTTCCAGGAATACTTCCAGAAACAGATGACTAAGGGCTGAAAAGAAATAAAACTACACAGTACAATAGCCATACACAAACTATTTGTTACTAGATGCTCAAAAAATACTTGTTGCTTAATATCAAAACCATTAATGATTCCTAAACATTGTATTATTTCTCAAACCTCTAGCCTAAAGGATACTGATACCATCACAACATTTAGGCCCCACGATATGTTTGAAAACATAATACAATTAATTCCTAAATTATGAACATACAGAAAGTTCATTGTTATGTCAGAGATTTGGAATTTAGAACTCATGTTCCCACAGAAACAATGTTATAAGCAGTACTCACTTTACCAGGACAGTTCATATATGGAATACAAATTAATATAAAGCACTGTGGGACTCGGACAGAACGCTAAACTCTGAATAGGAAGAACAGAATATGGAGCCCAGGGCTGGAACATCCAGTGGTACGATCTGGAGCAAATGGCTTCTGTATCTGGGCCTCCAGTTTTTCATTTGTAAAAGAATAACCAATATGCTAACGATCCTCATAGAATTGTCAGGAAATTCAGTGAGACTGTGCATTAAAATACTTTAACTACAAAGTATTAACTGTAAAGCTTTATGTAAAGATTATCATTAAACTTATATTTGTCATATTAGTAATATTATTGGATGTAGTGTAACTAAATCACTCTGCTTTTTTGGAAATATGTATTTATTCATTTTATCAAGCACTTACTACCACCGGGCCCCAGGCTAAGGTCAATAAGTATGCAATACTCACTAGCACAACTGTAGCTATGACAATGAATAGTAGCATTTAAGGTACGAAAAATGCAGGAAGAGGAGTATGTTAGAGATGAAGTAAACAGCGTCCCCTATGAGAATCATTATAAACTGAGTACTCTTAAATCAGGATTAAGGACTCCAAACAAAAGCACTGGTACACTTTACCTTCCATTCCTGAGATCTGACTGTATGTTTCAGTTTCATTCCTGAGAACATTTCCAGTAAAATGATTCCTAGGCTCCAAAGATCAACAGCTGAGGTACATTCTGTATCACTCTGCAGGCCAGCCTGGGCCAAGCAATTCTGCAGTTCTGCTTCTGGAGCCCGATACCCGTCTGTCTGAATATACTTCACATCCTAAAGAAAATGGGTAAATATTACAACCAATAAAAAACTGTTCACTTTCCTTCCATTGCCATGGTGTAGTTACTTCTCTAAAAGTACAATAAACCACTGCCAAACTGAATGCTAGAAAATGTTTAGTCCTTGGTTACCCTAATTATTTGGCTCATTAACTGGCCACTTCTCACAGGCAAGCTGTACACAGCAGCTCATTTCTTTAGATAGTCTCTTGTCTGTTAGGCACTGCTGATAAATAAGGACACTCTGCAAAGAGGTGACAAACCACGGAGAATGGAGGGTTTGCCAGAACTGTGACATGTGCTCTGCCATGAGATAGAGAGCCAACACTGAAGGCAGCAGTAATAATAATTACCTGTTAATTACCCTACCTAACCCAAACATACATCCTTTTTTTTGCATGGTGGAAATTATATTCTTTTTATTTGCTTCATCCCCGAGCATTTCAGTATTTTAGAAAGAAATATCTCTAAGTGTCGACCAAAGCACCCTTGTTATTAAAGTATTTCTTACCTGATTGCCTTCTTTGAAGCTAAGTCCAAAGTCAATGAGTTTAAAACATTCATTCTCTGCACTCCACAATATGTTACGTGGTTTGAGGTCTGCATGGACATAACCCTCATGATGAAGGAAAGCAAGGGCCTCCAGAACATCCCTGGCACAATGCTGTATCATCCACATGGAGCACCCCTGATGACTGGAATATAAAAGCAATTCCGAAACACTGACATCCAGGAGTTCAAGCAACAGACAGCGTGATGGCACATTCGGAGAGAAGTGGATTGTAAAGACTCCATACAAAGTCACTAGAAAAAGAAACATATAAGTTATAATGCTTTAAAAATCAGACTCAGAATAAGTTACAACTAACACAGATAACTCCGCGGTGCAAATCTGGGGTACTCTAGGCAAGGATAACTCAGATGAGCATCATGTTTCCACTGTAATTTATCTTTCCCAAAAGTAAGATGTTTTGGCAACTGGGTTATTTTAATGAAACCAGATAAAAACCTTCCACAGCTCATTACTGTCAAAGATATTAAATATGGCACAATTCAAATTGTATTTCGTTAGGCATTCATTCAACAGTAGGTGAACATACACTCAGGTTACCAAGCAAAAATGATTAAAAATAAAATCCAAATATTATGGACTCTGCAAAAACAAAATTGAAAACTGGTTCTTGATCCAAAATAGCATTTAATCTAAATATTAAAAGCAGAGGGGAAAGAAATAAATATTACAAGATTAAGTCTTTCAAGATGACAATTTAACCTAATCTTGCGATTCAACAAGTCCTCAAGCTTGCAAAAACTGCAAAAAAAAATTTTTTTCACTCCTAAATATCAGGGTTATATACATCATTTAGTAAGCTCAAAAAAAAAAAAAGGGCAACACTAGTGGTTAAGAAATTCTTCTCCAAAGTGGTAATCTAAAAAAAAAGCAACTCTTCAAATTACACATAGATTATGTTTGCCAGGAAGTTAAGACATTTCTTTATTAGCCAAAGCTAGAACTAACTATAAACTCAGTGTACTGACAGTGAAGACTTTTCATAGATCGATCATCAGTAATCATCATACATCCTATATTTTGAATATCTAAATCATGTAACATAGTCTTATCAGGGTAAAAGTATAAAGTGTTCCTAATTTTCACACTTCCAGAGGCCTCCTATGTGAATACTGAGTCATTTCTCCCAAATCCATACTAAATATGTATCAGATAACATCTGTACGAGTTACTAGCATTATCACACGCCCCAGAAGGACTTCTCATTTATTCACTGGTATGCAAAGATTCAAAATTTCCATACAAGAAACGACAAATGTGGCAAAGATAGGGCTCCTTTCACTAGAAAAGATAACTATGCTAATAGGTGCTGCATTCTCCGACGCAAAACAGAACTTAACTGAGCATCTATTACGTGACACTGGGCAAAGCAGACCACCAACTCCACCCTACTGCAGACAGAGTAAAGGGGGATGGGAAAGGGGCCTGGCTCGGGTGACTACGAGAGGGCCAGACCCACGTCTCCCGCCTTAAGGACAGGAGATGGAAGGCCAGGCTGAGAGGGGGTGTACGGCTGGGCCGGGACCTGGGCAAGAAGGGAAGGGAGGCAGCGGCAATTACCGATGTTCCTGTGACCCTGCAACTGCTCCAGCGCCGCCCTCTCTTTGCGGAAACCATACTCCGCAGCCGAGGCCGCAGCGCCGGTGGTTCCCGGCGGTAAGAACTGCTTAAGGGCTCCGGGGGGCGAGCCGGGAGTGCCGCAGCAGCGCACCCGGTACACCGAGGCCGAGGAGCCGCTCCCCAGGCGGCTCTGTACCTGCCACAGCCGCCCGAAGGCTTCCAGAAACCGCGGCGGCTCCGCACCCCACGCGCAGCCGGATCCCGCCATCGGTGTGGACGGAGGGCACTGGCACAGCAGCTGAGGCGACGCCCGGGGCAAGCCGGCAGGGCCCGCGGTCACATCCCCGCCTGCCAGACCAGCGGCTCCGCAGGGAGGGGCCTGCAGCCGCCTCTCCGACTGCCAGGACCTCAGGCCGCCATGACACCGGAAACCGAGTGCACCCGGGTCCAGAAGCCGGAAGTGGAAGAAGAGCCAATCCTGCAGGGCCGGGGAGGCGGGCCCAGAAGGGGGCGGATCTAGAGCTGACAGAAGGAATTGGGTTTTGGAGAAAAGCCCCGAGCGTGAGCTGTTAAACCCTGCTGAGTGCCTTCTGCTTCAGGCCAACACTAAGTGTTTTCTCAAACGTTACCAGAAACGGAGACTGGTCTTTTTTCTTGTTGAGGCGCGTCCCTCCCACTGAGAACCTAGGAGAATGAAGCCCGGCCTATAGTTCTCCTAGACGGTATCCCAAGGGAAATAGACCAGTTACTACAGGAAGGGCTTCGCCACCGCCTCCGCCCCCACCCCCTCCCCCGGGTCGTTAGGAGCCCTAATTCTGGAAGCCCAGCCTCTGTGCTCCTTAGTCCACTTCGCCTTATCAAAATGATTCTACCCTGGGCGAACGTGGACCTTCTACAAATTTGTATGTTTCATGTATTCATTCAATTCTTTTGCTCGTTTAATAAAGGTTTACTGAGTAACAGATGTAGCAAACAAGAATCCCGATTCACAAACTAGGGCGTGCAATAACTGAAGCCTTCCTTATTTTTCTGTAATTCAACTTTACCTACTTCAAGCTCCGTTCAGATGGAGTGGCAGACGTTTAGTTTCAGACAATTTGCCCCCATCCGCTTTTCCTCAGGCTTGTCTAACTTCCCAGGCAGGTGGGGTAACTTATGTGGTGCAAAGTGGAGAGGCCCAGGAGCCATCTGCTCTTCGGTATCCTGGGTCATCAACGTGTCTGGTTGCTGCTGATATGTGCCTTATTTCTGTCTACATGGGCCTTTCTGGGTCTGGAGTAGGGAGAGGTCTGTGCGTTCTCCAGCTATTTCTAGCAAGCATTTTTCTCTATGTCTGAAGTCAATACTAATCTCTCAAACTTGGGCTTTTGGAATATAAAAATCAAAAAAACTCACAGGCTCTTCTAAGGCAATGAGCACAGGCGTTTATCTGCTTGTATAAAGGGAAGGCAAAGTGGGGAAACTGGAGAGTGGGAGAGAACTTAGGTCCTAAATAGAGAAAAGAGACAAAATAGAAATGAACTCGGATTTCAAGTAACTCAGAGTGAATAGAATGAATTAGACATGTATATCAATATGATCCAAGGAGTCGAGGTAAAAACGCTCTAAAGGAGGTGCAGGTAAATTGCTAGGACTCTGTAAAAGAACTCTGAGCAACTCACATCTTAGAACTAAGTGTGAGTAAAAAGAAACATTTCATTCCAGTCTATCTTGTTGGAAGATTATGTTGTAATCAGAGAGAGTAAATACTGAAATTGTAGAAGGTGACTAGGACCTCCTTGTGAAAAATAACCATTGTTATAATCCATATCTTGGTTACCTATGAGCCCTTCTCCTGAATGCTACAAGCAGAAGTTACCAGTTTGAAACCAATCTCCCATAAACCTTTATTTCTTTGTGCTTTTCCAACGTCTCTTACACTGTGATGTCTTCCCATCGCTCTCTTGCCGACAAGGTAAAGGAACTAAATTGTATAATGGAGCCACAGTCAAAATTGGTTCCAAGAATAACCCAAAACAGATATGCCTTGGAATCCCTTTAACAGAAGGGCTGGCCCATATTTTAATTGTTGAGCTCCTGAAGATCCAAATCCTTCAAGCCTGAAAGTAGCGACTCTGTGGTGCCAGTCTCCAGAATGGCCCTATGTTCCTTGTCTCCTAGTGTTCATGATCTCTTACAGCTCCTTTCACCTTGAGGAGGGCTGACCTGTGTAACCAATAGGATATTGTGGAAATGATGGGGTGTGACTTCCTGGGTCATAAAAGACATTGCAGCTTCTACCTTGCTGTCTGATCCCTTGTTTTTTGGAAGCTAGCTGCCTTGTCGTGGAGACCCTCTAGACTTCTCCAGAGGAACTAAGGAACTGAAGCCTCCTGCCAACCACTATGTGAGTGCACCATCTTGGAAGTGGCTTTTCCAGTCCCAATAAAGCCTACAAGATGCTTGTAGCTCTGGCTGAAAACTTGACTGCAAACTCATAAGAGACCCCTAAGCTAGAACCGCCCATCTAAGCCATTCTGAATTCAATTCTGCAGAAATTATGTGTGACAATAAATATTTATTACTGTTTTCAATTGCTAAGTTTTGAAGTGATTTTTAAATGTAGCAATAAAAAACTATGAACTAGAATGGAATAAATACTTAATGTCTGCAGAATTTAACATTATTACAAAATTGCTCTGTAGACCAGTTGCATACAGTTATGCTGTAATTAGCAAAGAGTACATGACTTACAATACCCATATCAATATAAAACATTGCTATTAAAATTTTCTTTTTAATTTTATAAGCAAAAAATGATATTTTGATAGTTTTTGTTATTATTAGAGTATACCTTTTTCATACTTTTATTAGATATTTTTATTTTTTCTCCCGTAAATGTGCTTGCAAGACCTGGTTGATTTCCTTTTTCCCTTTAATTTCACTCCTGTTGTCCTTCTGCTTAGATCCTCTTCTTTTTAGCTGGCCGGGAAATACCAGGGAATCACTTGGAATTCCCCTTTTTACCTGGAAGGAATCCACTGCCCCTCTCCAAGCCATCCTTTATTCTCTCCTGAGCAGTATCTCTTTGCAATGTGCTATGGATTGATTATTTGTGTGGCCCCTTCCAAAAGAATTAGTATGTTGAAACCCTAATCCCTCATATGATAATATTTGGAAGTAAGGGTTGAGGAGGTAATTAGGCAGAAGCAGCTTTAGAAAGAAGGGGAACCAGGTTTTTGGGTGCTTTCCCTGTAGGTCTGAAGAGCAAGCCCTGGCTTCAGAGTCAGGCCTAATTTCAATCTCTCACTGATGTCTATGTGACCCCAAGTAAATGAACCAAACTCTCTTGGTCCTAGTTTCTTTGGCTAATTTTAAGATGGGATGGAATATGTGTTTTGTTATAATGAAGTAAAACAATGAATGTAGATTATCTCAGGACACCCAGTGGGTTCTCAGCAAGATTTGTTCCCTTTGATGGAGTTTTGAACGTAGGTGACATCCAGAGCCGAAGACCAGGAAAGAATTCTTGAGACGTCTTTGGTGCAAAAAGGTGATTTTATTAAAGCATGGGAACAGGACCCGTGGGCAGAAAGAGCTACACTGGGGTAGTGAGGGGTGACTGATTATATACCATGGGGTTGGGGAAGGTAAGGAAAAAGGGAGGTATCCAAAAGGACTTTCATATGCTAAGGAGGACCCTAAGGATACTGGAGGCCTGGCAATTACCAAGCTAAGGTTGTTTCTCCCTCTAGCAAAGCATTAACAGTAAGATAGTTGGAAGTTTCCTGGGGGAATAGCACACATATCCCACCCAGGAGTGGGGGGGAGCGGTTGCAGGGTGTCAGTGTGCGCTTTGCCCTGGGCTAGGCTTCTGCTCCCTCGTCACTTTCACTTATTTAAAAAAATTTTTTAGAGATCTTTTTATTTATTCATTTAACAGAGAGAGAGAGAGAGCACGGGTAGGAGAGCATGAGCAGAGGGGAGGGTCAGAGGGAGAGGGAACAGCAGACTCCCCACTGAGAGGGAAGCCTGCTGTGGGCTCCATCCCAGGACCCTGAGTTCATGACCTGAGCCGAAGGCAGAGGCTTAACCAACTGAGACACTCAGGCGCCCCTCACTTATTTCTATAATTCCATGCTTGGACTTAGCCCATCAGAACAAAACAGAACCTTACCTTGACTCCTCCTCAGGGGACTGCAGAGATGCCACAGATGACTAATTGTGTCCTTTGTCACTACTTCTAAACATTTCCTCAAGGTTTTCTGTCCCCTTGCGCTATCTAAGGGACCTGAATCCTATTTCCTTTCGCCGTACAAGTTTACTGCCCTTAGGAAGGAGAAGGGTAACACGTAGTGCAGGAAATGCTTCCAGAAAGTCAACATGGGCCCAGCCCCTACGGCAGGGAATTCCATCACTTCCAGAAGGCTGAATTTGAAATCAGAGTGTCTGGAGACTACTGGTGACTCAAGATCTGGGAGAAGTTTGGAGTTTCGTTTAGAGAGTGTACTGGTTCCCTCTGTTGTCGCATGGAGACATTGCAGTCGCTGAGCGCCTAGAGGCAAGTCCCAACGCACGGGAGAAAGAGGCTCCCCACTCAGGGTACAACGGAGAGAGGGAGGCTTTTTTCTCCAGCCTGTAAAGGGGGTGGCTTACCTACTGGGTCTAATCCCGGGATCACTGCTCCTGGTCAAAGGGCGCAAGAGAGTTAGGCAGGACCATTGATGTTGGGGCTGCGGAATCAGAGCCCAGGGAGGGGTACAGGGACTTGGGGAGAAAAAGACAAACCTGGGATCTAAAGGGAACATTGTTGTGAGAAAATACGGAAACTAATCTGACAGAGCTCTTGCTGTTGGCTGTTACATGGCGAGGGCCCTTTGAAGAACAATAGCTCTTTATAGAAACTACAAAAGTATTGTTTCCTATCTACGACCCTATAGCGCCCTCTGTGGCCATCTTCCCCCAAAGAAGCCCAGCAAAACTTAGAAGCCTTTTTCTCCAATCAGCTTTGGGATGGAAAGCCAGAGGAGTAAATCAAAGGGGTGGAAAGGAGGGGGAGCATCACAGATATGCCTGTGGTTAGTGATGCCTTTTCCAATTCTCACTTCTGCCAGGAAAAAAACAAGGCAGTATGTGTGCATAGAGTTTGAAAGCCACAAAGTGTGTCATTAGTGTCATGTTCCTACAGAGATGCTCTCCCTTGCTCTTTCTCAAATAAATAAATAAAATCTTAAAAACAAACAAACAAAAAGAACCACTCGATTTTCCCAAGCAAAGAACTCATAGTCTGGTGGGGGAGACAGACCCCTCTGCAAGATGAAGGACTTTGCTTAGAACATAAGGGAAAGCTCATCCCGTGAGATTGAAGAGAGTCACAAGATGGCGACTCAGGGAAAGTGAGCTGATGAACTGAAAAGCGCCCATGACCCCAAGCTTTTCCATTAAGGTGTGAGAACATCATCATAGAAGGAGGGGAGAGGTAGGGGTTGGAAGACAGAATAAATTCACTGAGAAGCATGCTGGGGAGGAGGGTGGGTTTAAATAGAATGGCCTCGATCTATCTCTTGGCTGGATTTGGGATGGGCTCTTTGATAACATTCAGCAACAGTTCTGCACTAGACACATGGATGGGGAGAGATTAGGGGCGGGGGTATGTCTCAGCACCCCGCTTGTCAACTGGCCCCAGGAACTATCCATCCTGGAAATTCTGACTGGGGGACGTCAACGCCAGCATTTTGTTAGTATCTCAAACTCAGTATATATTAAGCTATACTCCTGATCCCTCTCCCCAGCTTGCCTTCTCCACGGCCTCCTCCAGCTCAGTTAATGGAAACTTGGTCCTTCCAGATGTTCAGCCCTAAATCCCTGAGGTCACCCTTGACTAGACTTTCTCTCACCCTCAAAACATACTCAGATTCTAGACACTTTTTTTTTTAATTCCCTGGTCTGAGCCCCCATTGCCTCCTGGCTAGATGACTGAAACAACGTCCCACCTGGCCTCCTTGCTTCCACTCCTGCCCTGCGAAAGTCTACTCCCAGCACTGTGGACAATGATCCAGTTAGAGCAGAAGCCACATCCACCTGTGCCTTTGCTCTCCCGTCTCACTCAGAATTACAGCAAAAAAAAAAAAAAATCCATAAAATGGACCAGAAAGCTTTACATGATTGAGACCCCATCTGACCTCTCCAACCTCCCCTCCACCCACGATTCTCCTTGTCCACTCTGGCCCCAATACACCGGCTTCTCGAATGTTCCTCAAACACACCGAGTGTCTGTTTTCTTCAGGAAGGAAACTCGCCGAGCCTCCACCTAGAACCATCTTTCCTCAGACTTCTACATGGCTCACTTGCCCTTTTGTTCAGGTTCCTGTCCGAATGACACTGAACCAGTGAGGCCTTCCTTGACCGCCCTAATACAAACTAGCAATTCCCTACTTCCCAGGCTTTCCTCTTACCCTTACATTGCTTTCATCTTTATCCACAGCATTTTTAAATGGCACAGTGTATATTTTCTTTTTCTTTCTTTCTCTCTTTCTCTTTCTTTCTTTTTCTTTCTTAGTAGATCCCTCTGCCTAAAACATAAGCTTAGTGAGGACAAGTTTATGTCTGTTCACCGCTGTATTTCCAGTGCTTGCAACCGTGTCGGGCACATATTAGGTACTTAATATTTTTTTAAACGATTGCCTGTTTTTTTCCCAGAGGCAGCAACTGAGGTCAGGGAATGGAAAGATGACAGTCAAGAGGGGGAAATGAAGAAATCCCAAGGTGGACTTTAACCAAAGGCATTATGTCCTCAAAAGGAAAGAAGAGTAGAAAAAGAATTTGGGGAGGTAGACTTTGAGGAGAGGAAAAGAACGAAAGGAACAGGGAAGTTGAAATTGGTGATATCCATGCCATATAGGAAGAAAAGTCCGCGGCCTGTTGATGGGGTTACAAAAGAACGAGCAAGAGCCCCAAGGAAAAGTTCAGTCTGCTCTAAGGTCAGAGACTTTATTTCATCCCCTCCCCCTTCCCCCTGACTGAAATAAGAACTTCCTACACCAGTGATTCTCGATTCTCAGGTCACAGACCCCAGAGGGCTGGCTGGGGGTGGAGACACGCTTTCCATCCACAGCCTCGGCTCCAAGGGAAGCCCTAAGTCCTCTCGGGAGCACCAGTCTGTCTCTTGGACGTGTCAAGTGTAGGACTGTGCTGTGGGGGGACGTCTTCCCTGGTGTAACAGGGTGATGAGCTGTTTGTTAATACTGGCTTTCCCCTAAGGAACCAGTTTTTCTCTTTGCATCTCCATGAACCGGGTTTGCTACGTCTCTGTGGAGCAGACGGAGCAAAAGCATTGGCAGCATCCGAAGGGAGGACCCAGGCCCAAGTCCACCCCCCGCCCCTGAGGACTGTAGCCGTTTCCTAGGCAAGGAAGGCTTCAGTGAGTTTTTCTCATCCTCAATCCTGGACCAAGACAATTTCATAAAGGACGGAAGGACACTGCAGGATGAAAAACGGGAAGGAGGATGGGGAAGCAAAAGTGATTGGGGAAGAAGAGGCTGAAGAAGTGGGGTCTGGGCAGGTCACACCATTCGTTTCACCACCTTCCTTCCCTCCCTTTCTCTCCCGGCCCCAAGAAGTACAAAAGCCATGTTCACAGACAGGGACGTCTGCGGGAGGTGGATTTTCCAACCTCTCTGCTCTGTTCTCCACCGCCTGCTGGGAGTATAATAAACAGTGAAGACAGGATGATCAGCAAAGACCAAGGAAGATCCCTGATAGTCCAGAAACTGCACGATCATTATATACAATCAAGAACTGTCTATAGATTCAAAAGTGTTGTGTTTTTATTCTTGATCTTGAAATAGTGAAAGTTCACAAAAGAGATCCATAAACTCGGATTATTTTAAGTCAGCATTTGTCACTATTTTACTTGGTGTCACAAACCAAACTGCCTTAATTAGGAGCTTGCACTAAAAGCTGCATTGTTACTATTATTTCAAACAGCTTTCCCCCTGAAAATTTAAGATTCTGCTTACGAATTATTGTTCTGGGTCTTACGGCCTGCGCAAGTTTCCATTACATCCTTTCTTTCTTATTTTTTTTTAAAGATTTTATTTATTTATTTGACAGAGAGAGAGACAACACAGGCAGGGGGAGTGGGAGAGGAATAAGCAGGCTCCCAGCGAAGGAGCCTGACATGGGGCTGGATCCCAGGACTCCGGGATCACGCCCTGAGCCCAAGGCAGACGCTTAACGACTGAGCCACCCAGGCGCCCCCCATTACATCCTTTCTGCTTCATGAGGACATGTACGATATTACTATGTCCTAATATTATTTGAGTACCATATATTTTATTTTTTTAAGGTTTATTTATTTGAGACAGAGAGAGAGAGAGGGTGCATGCATGTGAGTGGGGAGAGGGGCAGAGGGAAAAGGAGACAGAGAGAATCTCAAGCAAACTCCCCACTCAGTCCAGAGCCCAACCTGGGGGCTCGATCCCACAACCCCAAGACCAGGACCTGAGCCAAAATCAAGAGTTGGATGCTTAACTGACTGAGCCACCCAGGAGCCCCATGAGTACCATGTATTTTAATACTATAACTTTTAATAGATTTTAATATTGTCTTAATTCTTTTGGAGAAGGATGGACTCAGAGAGAGATTAGCGGTTTGAGGGATTTCTTTGTTTGGGTTATGCTGGAGCTGTGTTATAATATAAAGTATTGATGGGGGGCACCTGGCTAGGCTCAATCGGTTAAGAGTCTTCCTTTGGCTTGGATCTTGGTCTTGGGGTCCTGGGATGGAGTCCTGCATCAGGCTCCCTGCTCAGAGGGGAGCCTGCTTCTCCCTTTCCCACTCCCCCTGTTTGGGCTCACTCTCTCCATCAAATAAATAAATAAGTCTTTAAAAAAATAAAATAAAATAAAGTATTGATGGGATTTAGGCAAAGAAACCTGACTGGTGTGCAGTGGAAAAGGGTAGATTTGCATTCTACCCACCCCACCCGTGAATCCTAATGAGAACTAGCAGCAACAGTCACTGTATACAGCCTGACTTCCCTTGTTACTTGAAACACAACAAGACCCTTTGATTTGCTTTTTCCCCTACTGACATAAGCGTAATAACGGTTTCCTTCTTTTCCCCTCTCGAATCTAGATTTAATGTTTCTAATGAATAGCACAAAATTTGGCCTATTTCATAGTGATAGAACAGATTATTCCTTTCTGAATATTTTTACATATTTTAAGTGCTCTCTATAGTCTCTGAGCATTTAAAGCATATTTTAGCTAATCTTAATTTTGAATTTATTTTATATATATGTATATTATATATATATGCAACATATTCATGGTGATAAGATTTGCATAATTTAAAAGTCACATTATTTTTGAGACTCATTTTCCCACAGAAATAAAAGGAAAGTGGGATCATACATATCTAGAGAACATAAATGCACAACTCCTATGATGTGGTTTTGCTCTAAGGTTGTGTTGTCTTTTGTCATCATTATCTGCAGCATTTAGTAGAGTCCTTTCTTCCAAGTTAACAGTATTTTTTTTAAAGATTTTATTTATTTATTTATTTGAGAGTGAGAGAGCACAAGCAGGGGGAACGGCAGAGGGAGAGGGACAAGCAGACTGCCCCCTGAGCAGGGAGCCCAGCTCGGGGCTCGATCCCAGCATCCAGGGATCATGACCTGAGCTGAAGGCAGACACTTAACTGACTGAGCCACCCAGGTGTCCCATCCAAGTTAATAGTATTTTTATCGCACTGATTGGCCTTACCCGTACTATTTCACCTCTACTAATTTCTTCCCCATAGTGACTAGTTTTCCAGGGTCAGTTTACTCTAGCACAAATTACTGAACAAAGATACAGATATTAGAAGATCTTAAAAATAGATTGGGATAGGCCGGTGATGGGTATTAAGGAGGGCACATATTGCATGACGCACTGGGTGTTATACGCAAATAATGAATCATGGAACATTGCATCAAAAAAAAAAAGAAGAAGATCTTAAAAATAGTTTAAACTATGCAATACTACATGCTAAAGTAAAATCATAGGAATAAGAATGCATCATGAAGAATGATGTCAGATCAAAAAACAAGAAATCTATGGATCAAGGAAGAAAAAAACCTGTAGTATTTATTACAAATAATTTTGTAAAAGTGGCTGCTGACCCTGATTCAGCTGCTCAAAGATGGTATCAAGGTCCTGGGCTCTTTCCATATCCCCTTGGGCGCTTTGGTGGGTTTGTTTTTGCCCTTGGGCTTGTTGCATCTCAGGCACATCTTCGGTGAGAGCATTCAGAAGCTGGCAGGAGGGATGCGGCCAGGCAGTCAGAGACTACTCCTTCAAAACTCTCCTTTTATCAAGGAATAAAATATTTTTATCTAATTGGCCAAAACTAACTTATAAACCAAAAACCGGTAAAAGAAAGATATTACTGTACTTGCTTTCGACCAGGTATGATTCTGCCTATTGTTTACCCAAATAAAATCAAGTTTCTGGGGCCCCTGGGTGGCTTGGTAGGTTAAGCATCTGAGTCTCAATTTTGGCTCAGGTCATGATCTCAGGGTTGTGAGATCAAGCCCCGCGTCTGGCTCCTCGAGGAGTCTGCTCTCTCTCTCTTTCTCTTTCTCTCAAATAAAATAAATAAAAACTTTTTAAAAAAATCAAATTTCTGTTAGGAAGGAAGAGGGGGAGAAGAGTTATAGGATAGGCAACGAATACTGTATGGCACATCCATGAAAACGTGCGAGATGTCACGTAATTCACATCGTGTTTCAATTATTTCTTGCTTCATAACCAAACACTCTAAGAGTTCAGGGTCCAAAACAACGATGTACTATTCTGATGGTTCTGAGGGTCGATGGGCAGTTCTTCCTTCGGGTCCCTCATATGCTTGCAATGAGATGGCGGGTGCGGATGGCGTCATCTGAAGGCATCTTCTCTCTTCTGTCTGACACCTCAGATGTTGGGAACAGCTGGGGTGAAGAGCATCTCTCTCCCAGCGACTCAGACGGGCTCCCTCGCAGTATGACAGTCTCAGGACAGCCAAGCTGTTTCACAGTGACTAGTTACCTCCCAAACAAATATTCCAAGAGATCTTGTCGGGAGCTGCCTCTTAGGGCCTAGCTTCGGAAGTCACCCCATGTTACTTTGCATTTTTGTTGTCAAAGCAGCCACATCGGGCTCATATTCAAAACAGCAGGGAAATAGATTCCTCCTCTCAGTAGGGAAAAGGCTTTCTCCTACAGGAGGGGAAGAAAAACGTGGCCATCTTGCAAACAAGCTAGCACACGTTATAGCACTGTTGTGGACTGAATGTTTGTGTCCCCCCAAAATCACATGTTGAAATCCTAATCCCTCAGATGATGGTATCAGGAGTTGGGGCCTTTGGGAGGTTGGTTAGGTCATGAGGGGGTGAGGAATGTGATTACTGTCCCTTATAAAAGAGACCCCAGAGAGCTCTCACCTGTTCCCCTTGTGAGGACATGTCGAGAAGACTGCTGTCTGTGAATCAGGAAGGGGATTTTCACAGGACACCAAATGTACCAGCACCTTGATCTTAGACTTCCAGCCTCCAGATCTGTGAGAATAAATTGTTTAAGTCAATTTTTGTTATAGGGAATTTTTGTTGTAGGAGCCTGACGGAACCAAGACAGGAGGGTGGCACAGTATGGCTACTGGAAAGTGATGGCTGAGATTTTAACATGTTGTGGAACGCCAACATGGGCTAGCATAAACATGGTGCATAATTCATATTCACCAGTGTTGAAATAATCCAACTCTTGATGAATCTTTCCAATTTAGGGGGATTTGCACTGATTGAGGTTTTAGAGAATATTTAATCATTCGTGCCACACTGTTTTGAATTTGTACTATTCAAAATATTACTAAATGTACCCTCACCACATTTCATGTACAACTCAACGATGTCATCTTTTTTGAGTTTTCTTGTCTCCTTTCTCTCCTGTTTTTGTTTGTTTGATTGATTTGCCTATCAATGGGTATAAGGAAGGGGGTCAGAGAGTGCCTGGGGGATGGGCTGGGTGAGAAGGCGCTCAGGGGATCAGAGCAGCTAAACGGGTTTCTGTTACTAGTGGAGCATGCAAGGCAAAAGCTTTCCTCCTCCTCCTCATTTGCCAAATCTTCAGTAAATTCGACCTTGTTCACTGATCCTTTCTTAGAGTGAGTTTTGATTTTGGCAGGGAAGGGTATTGGCAAAAGTGTTGCAGTATGGCTTTCTGGCGCCACGTGGGGCAGGGCTGGGGGAGGATGGGGAGCCCAGGAGCTTAGAGGCCAAGGGAATCATGAGAAAGTAAGTCCCTAGGAATTTACAAAACATTACAGAAGCTTCCTCAGGGCATGGACTTGGGGAATTGAGGTAATTCTACCTAAATTTCAGGTGTTGGGGAGGGGTCCAGTGGAAGCTGTGTTAGACTCCACTTACTCCTGTGTCAGCCAATCAGGCAGCTGCAATGTCCCTGAAGTCCCCAAGTAAAACAGCATTCTACACTTGGGAGAAACTCCTTAGGCTCCTACTATTATTAGTACGTTTGGGTGACTGAGTAACTGATTTAGGCAATGGCCTCATGTCCAGAAAATCTCTCCGAACTCACCATGTTGACCACTCGTTGCCCCAGGGAAATCAAACAGATTTGGAGAATATGTGTGTTAAGCATGTCTTTTCATTTTCTATATTCTGATATTTTGACCTTGGGGGTCTTGCTGACCCTGGAGGGACTGCCCCCCCCCCAGGACTAGCCTGGTAAACAGTTTGCCCTGTTTTTCAAATGCAAACCAACCACTCCAGAACCCACACTCCCACCCACCCCCTCCTTGATCTCACCAGCTCTGTCCACCCTCAGGGCCAGGTACCAGGCAACTAACTAGCCACAACCCCTTTGCCTCTGAGCCGCTGACGTTATTCAAACTAGCCAATCCCAGCCCTGCCTTGCCTGTCCCTTCCCAGCGAAACCACGATAAAGGCTCTGGCCTGGGGATCCTTCCTTTCTCCTGCCCCTTGGCCTACCACAGTACTTTTCTTTGTCCCCCATCTCTGTCTCCCATGGAGTGGCATGACCCCTCCCCTTGGGAACTGTGAGGAATAAACTTTTTTCAGCAGCAATCATCTCCCAATCTGTGAGCCTTACTGAATCTTACTTTCCTATTAATACACTATATTTTAAAACAGCACCACGCTTGGATGTGCCAAATTCCTAAGATACCCAGGATCACAAGAAATAAAAGTACTTTTCTCAGGAGAATCCACATCATTGGGGAGTAAGTACCTGCAACTGCCTTGAAACCTGAAAAAAAGGAGACAGAAAGAGGGCAGAGAGCTCACGTGAAGGGTGTGTGTGTGTGTGTGTGTGTGTGCTCGTGCAAGTGTGTGTGTGCACGTGTGTGCTGGGAGTGAGGTCAGAGCGCTCAGTGTGTGTGTGCATGCGTGTCCCTTTCTCAGCACTCTCCATGCCTTCTCAGAGCATTTCTCAAGGGTCCCAGAGATGCTAGGGGGGACAGTCATGGGCACAAGGCTTCCAGGAAGGGATGACGGGAGATCACATGGGGTTTAAGACTGTGCAGGTGTAGGCCTGGTCCAGGTTGCAGAGACTGAGGAGTCACGGAGGACAGACCCTTCCTGGGATGCAGACCACCTCCGCCCCCCGGTCCTATTGGCATCCACCTGTGTGTCTGCTCTCTCCTCCTCCCTTCCAGGAGCCTCAAGTATAGCACTAGGCCCTGTTCTCAAAGACAGTGGCTTCCAATGTAACTGGAGGCTCTATTAGCCATCCTGTTGGAAGCAATAGTGTCTAGAAAATGAGAAGAACAAACAGGGGCCTCTCTAGGTCATTCCACAAGAAAAGGAAATAGAAATGAAGGGAAAAGAAAACCGAAAAGATTCCAGATAGTTCTGCAGAGTCTTCTAATCCTGGCCCCTAAGAAGCAAAATGGAAATAGAAATAGGTCATCTGGGGGCGCCTGGGTGGCACAGCGGTTAAGCGTCTGCCTTCGGCTCAGGGCGTGATCCCGGTGTTATGGGATCGAGCCCCACATCAGGCTCCTCCGCTATGAGCCTGCTTCTTCCTCTCCCACTCCCTCTGCTTGTGTTCCCTCTCTCGCTGGCTGTCTCTATCTCTGTCAAATAAATAAATAAAATCTTTAAAAAAAAAAAAAAAGAAATAGGTCATCTGAGGTCACTCAACCATCTGCCAGGATCCATCCATAAGTGCGTTTTGGTCACTGAGATGAATCCCTTCTCTGCTCTGGAGTTTCTCTGAGGGCCTTGGGCTTCACTTCTGCAGTTTCTCTTTAGATGGAGCTCATCTCATAAGCCAGCCAGAGGTTTAGAAGAGGAGGAAGGAGGAAGTGAAAGAATTGGGGAGGAGGGAAGTAAAATTCATGTCTGGCCTGGAACTTCAGAATATGACCTTATACAGAAATAAGATCATGGCAGATGTCATTAATTCACATGAAGTCATAGTGAAGTAGGATGGGTCCTTAAGCCAATCTGACCGGAGTCCCTATAGGAAGTGGAGAAGAGACACAGAGAGCAGAAACACAAGGGAGAACCTCATGGATGACCTTGGAGCAGAGTTTGGAGTGATGTGTCTACAAGCCAAGGAATGATAAGGATTCCTGGCAAACACCAGAAGCTTGGAGAAATATG
Organism: Ailuropoda melanoleuca; assembly: GCF_002007445.2. NCBI lineage: Eukaryota > Metazoa > Chordata > Mammalia > Carnivora > Ursidae > Ailuropoda > Ailuropoda melanoleuca. The sequence continues at coordinate 122,802,730 of NC_048225.1, forward strand.
GAAGGACTCTGCTTACGGGTTTCAGAGGAAGCATGGTCCTGACAATACCTTGGCTTCAGACTTCTAGCTTCTGTGAGAAAATAAATTTCTGCTGCTGTCAGCCACCCAGTTTTTGGTACTTTCTCATGGAAGCGCCAAGAAATTAAAACAGGGAGGGGATGAGAATTCCTCTCAGGAAGTGCTCTGGTCCCACCGGCCATGTCAGCGGCACCGAGGGGCCACTTTTAATAAGAGTCATCCAGTCCCCAAGGCCTTGAGGAGACCTTCCCAAACTTGTCATCGGTGATTTTCTTTATGTCCCCACATACTGAAGCCCCACAGATTAAAATCTGAGAATGTTCTAGAGGCCTTTAAAGTGATGCGGGCCCTTTAACACAATTGGAATGCTGTGCTGGATGGAGCAGAATTGGGGGAGGGGGGTGTCTGCAGTCTTTCAGTATCACTCAGGCTGATGTTTTCTGCTATTTTTCTTTTGGTCTGATGAGAGCAAGAGATAGACACCGAAGAAATTAGTTGATGGTATGAAACTGCTCCCGTTCACTGCAGGAGGGATTCAGTTTGTGAAATTGTTTCTTGTAAGCACAGAAGATAAACTTCTACAAGACTGTCTCTTGCTGCCACACACATGGGAGCCCTGAGAAATGGCAGGCAGAGGGTGCCTGGGTGGCTCAGTCAGTTCAGTATCTGCCTTTAGCTCAGGTCATGATCTAGGGGCCCTGGGATTGCGTCCCACGTCGGGCTCCCTGCTCAATGGGGAGTCTGCTTCTCCCCCTCCCTCTGCCCTTTCGCCTGCTTGTGCTCTCTGTCTCTCTCATATATATAAAATCTTTTTTAAAAATAGAATTAGCTGTTTATTAAAAGAAAAAAAATGCCAGGCAGAAACTAGTATTCCCAGTTGGGCTGTGGCTGGAGCTGGAAATGGCCAATAATTATAATTTCCTTCCTACTGAGATCTCTCAGGGGGCATATCACTGCTCCCCATCTCAGGGGCTGGGCTTCCACCAAGGGCCAGGAAATACAGCTAAAAAGGTGGTAGAGAAGACAAGACCCTATCAAACACCTGGGCATCAAGGCAGACATCTGCCACTTCCTCAAGCTGACCACTTAACCACCATAGTTTTGTCTTTTCTTCTGATGGTTGCTGACATTTGCCTTGGTAACTTTCAATTCTAGCTCTTCCTTTGATCATGTCCCTAATGTGATAAGTGAATAACGACCCTTCTAAGCCCTGGATCCTGTATATATGTTAAGTTACTTGACAAAAGGAACTTTGCAGATGAAATGAACACTGACTGCTAATCAGTTGACTTTAAAGCAAGGAGGCTATCCTGGATTGTTGGATGGGCGCAGTGGAATCCTACGTGTTCATAGAAGTAGAGCACAGTTGGTGGTTAGAGATCAGAGGAGGGAGGCAGAGGAAGTGTACCAAGTGTGGGAGAGATTTGACCTGCCATTGCTGATTTTGAGGACGGACGAAAGAGGTCACGAGCCAGGACATGCAGAGAGACTCTAGAATCTGGGAGTAGTCCTCAATTGACAGCCAACAAGAAAGTGGGCTGCAAGTCCTACAACTGCATGAAACTGAACTCCACAACAACCNCCCCCCCCCCCCCCCCCCCCCGCCCAGAGCCTCCAAGAAGGAACACAGGCTGACATCTTGATTTGGGCCTTATGAAAAGGTAAGCAGAGACCCAGTCGAGGCGGCCAGACTTCTGACCTAAGAAGACTGAGATTATGAATTTGTGTTGTTTTAAGGCACTCAGTTGGTGGCAATTTGTTGCTGCAGCAGTAAGAAACTAATACACCTAGCAAATATGGTTCCCTCCGGAAGTAACTCCAAGTTTCTCCTGTGGGTGATGAAGTAGATAGCCTCAACTTTTTTCTCTCCACTCACCGGCCTTTACATTGCAGAGTTGATCCTCTTTACAGCGAATTAGCCCAGCAACAAAGCCTTGTTGCAGGAAAAGGATTTTAACCCCAGTTTCTTTCATGTTGTTCCAACAAAACTCAAACCTGCTCACTTAAAGTAAACTGTATGGGGCTAAAAAAAAAAGCAAAAGCTACCTAATGTTTACTTGCCTAATGAGCACACTTCCTAATCATATCTTCTTCTAAAATTTGTACTCACCAGGTTTACCTTTTATATTTGACTGGAGTCTCTTAGCCCCTTTTGAGATTTTTGTTTGCACTCTAGGGATTTTTTTTTCACTTTGTATACTCCTGAATATTGCAATTTTAAAATAAAGCGATGCATATAAAAATGATTTCCCAACATATAAAAGAGTTACAGCAGGAAATGAATATATAGTTGACCCTTGAACAACAAAAGGGTTAGGGGTACAGACACCGCCCCCCATGTAGTCAAAACCTGCACATAACTTTTGGCTCCCCTAAAACTTGATTACTAATAGCCTACTGTTGACCAGAAGTCTTACCTATAACACGGTCAATTAACACATAGTTTGTATGTTGTATGTGTTATGTATGATATTCTTACAATAAGTAAGCTAGAGGAAAGAAAATATCATTAAGGAAATCATAAGAAAGAGAAAATACATTTATAGTACTGTACTGTTTTAACTAAAAAATCGTGTATATATGTGAATCAGCATAGTTCAAATGCATGTTGTGTGGGGTCAACTGTACAACCTGTATTCACCTATTAAATAGCTCAAAAGTTTACCCGTATGTCATAGGTATGTGTAAATAGGTAAATACTAATTTAATGCCAAGCTTTTATTTTCAATAATCAATAGTTATAACATGGCTTTTATTTTATTTTTTTATTTTTATTATGTTCAGTTAGCCAGCATATAGTACATCATAAGTTTTTGCTGTAGCGTTCAATGATTCATTAGTTGCATATAACACCCAGTGCTCATCCCAACACATGCCCTCCTTAGTACCCATCACCTGGCCCCCACCCTTCTGTAATCCTCAGTTTTTTTCCTGGAGTCCAGAGTCTCTCATGGTTTGTCTCCCTCTCTGATTTCTTCTCGTTCAGTTTTCCTTCCCTTCCCCTGTGGTCCTCCGTGCTATTCCTTATGTTCCACATATGAGTGAAACCATATGATAATTGTCTTTCTCTGCTTGACTTACTTCACTTAGCATAATCCCCTCCAGTTCTATCTATGTCAATGCAAATGGTGGGTATTCATCCTTCCTGATGGCTGAGTAATATTCCATTGTATATATGAACCACATCTTCTTTATCCATTCATCTGTTGAAGGGCATCTCAGTTCCTTCCATGGTTTGGCTATTGTGGACATTGCTACTATGAACATTGGGGTACATGTGCCCCTTCTTTTTACTACATCTGTATCTTTGGGGTAAATACCTAGTAGTGCAATTGCTGGGTCATAGGGTAGCTCTATTTTTAACTTCTTAAGGGAACTTCATACCATTTTCCAGAGTGGCTGTACCACCTTGCATTCCCACCAACAGTATAAGAGGGTTCCCCTTTCTCCACAACCTCGCCAACATTTGTTGTTTCCTGTCTTGTTAATTTTGGCCATTCTAGCTGGTGTAAGTAGTATCTCCTTGTGGTTTTGATTTGTATTTCCCTGGTGGCTGGTGATGTTGAACATTTTTTCCTGTGTCTGTTAGCCATTTGTATAACATGGCTTTTAAAAATTTATTTAAAGATTGATGGGAGGAGAGATGGGGGGTAATCTGTAGTAGAGAGACTGAATGAAAGCTGATAAGCCAAGGTTTGAGGAAATCAAAAAAGCAGTGGAAGTTCAACATTGTTGTGGAAACATTGACACACTATTAGTAGATGGAGTAATTACATCTCAATGAGTAATTAATTCCAATTATAGATGAATAATTATAATCCCCAAATCAATGAGATAGTATTCAAAGTAATTTAAAAATCCAAAGCCATATGTCTTTGTACTATTAGGATCCCTTTTTGCTGCAACAAGGAGCCCCAATTCAAATGCTTAAATGGGAAGGAAATTTATTCTCTTACCTGACTGAAAGTCCAGAGGAGAGTAAAGCAGGAGGTAAAACAGCTCAGTGCAATCATCAAGGACCCAGATTCTCTCTTTCTCCACTCCACCCTTCTCAGCAGGCAGCCTGGCTCCTATGGTCCCAGGATGATTGCCAAAGGTCTAGGCATCTCATCCAGACACACACCAGACAAAAGAAGGACAGTCTTGCCTGGAATTTCTTACATACAAACAATAATAGCCAACTGAGCCCTAACTATGTGCCAGGCGCATTATGAGTATATCTTCATTTAATGCCATCAACAACCCTGCTACACCACTCACATAGCTGGTTCTGCCTTTAATGTCCGGAGAGCTCAGAAATACTAGGATTCCGCCTTAGAGCATGTTCAGTGAATAATGCTGGTGCGATGGGTTAGCTATTGAAAGAGACAGAGTGCTATGTTCTAAAATAAGATACCAGGAACTAACTGTCTGCCCAAACAAGGCATCTTGTAATAAGCACTATGTAAGCACCCACCATGCTGCTGTGGTCAATGATGACTTGGATCTTCTGGCCTTGACACCCACTGTCTAGTTTCTATATGGCTACTTATTCATGTAACTGTGTAGCTCATATTTAGCCTTACGCTCTGTTGGACTTGACATCAGAATTTTCCATGTAAGGCTGGATTTATTTGACATTCTTAGTAGAAAATAAAAACAAATGCTAGTTAGCTTATGACAAAAGGAGAATGTAATAAAATGATGAAAAGCTCAAGAGAGGGGAAGGCAAACCAAGAAACAGACTCTTAACTCTGGAGAACATACTGATGGTCACTAGAGGGGAGGTAGGTGGGGGGATGGGTGAAACAGGTGACGGGGATTAAGGAGCACACTTGTCGTGATACGCACCAGGTGTTTGCGGAAGTGTTGAATCACTATATTGCATACCTGAAACTAATATTACACTGTACGTTAACTAAATGGAAACTAAATAAAACATTTTTTAAAAATGACAAAACCCCAAAAGCAAGAGTGTATGTAGCCAGACCTAGGAAATCACTGGATCGAGAAAATAAAAATCCCGGGGAACCTAAGTAGACCTGTCTTTCTCTGTTTTCTTCCAGTTTTATTGAGATATAATTGACATGCAGCACTGTGTAAGTGTAAGGGTACAGCATAATGACTTAACTTACATATATAGTAAAGTGATTGTAGTCATAAGTCTAGTTAATATCCATCATCTCATAGATATTAAAAAAAAGAAAAAATATTTTTTCCTTGTGATGAGAACTTTTCGGATCTACTGTCTTAATAACTTCCCGATATACCATACATCAGTGTTAGCCACGGTCACCATGCTATGCATTATATCCCCAGTGCTCACTTATCTTGTAATTGGAACTTTATACCTGTTGACCACCTTCAGCTGATTCCCCCACCCCTTACTTTTGGTAAACAGAAGTCTGATCACTTTTTCTGTGAGGTTTTTTTTTCTTCTTAGATTCCATATATAGGTGAGATCATACAGTATTTTTCTTTCTTTGCCTGACTCATTTCACTCAGCATAATGCCCTCAAGCTCCATCCATGTTGTTGCAAATGTTAAGATTTCCTTCTTTTTAATGGCTGAATAATATTCTGTTGTGTATATATACCACATGTTCTATATCCATTCATCTGTTGATGGACACTTACATTCTTTTCATGTCTTCACTACTACAGATAAGGCTGCAACAAACTTGGGGGTACACATATCTCTTCAACATACTGATCTCCTTCAGATATATATCTAGAAGTACAATTGCCGAATCATATGGTAGTTCTATTTTTGGATTTCTGTGGAACCTCCATACTTCTTTCCATAGTGGTTGTACCCATTTATATTCCCACCAATAGTGCACAAGGATTCCCTTTTCTCCACATGCTCACCAGCATTTGTAATCTCTTGTCTTTTGGTGATGGCCCTTTTAATAGCTGTGAGGTGATACCTTGTTGTGGTTCTGATTGACATTTCCCATGGTTAGTGATGTTGAGCACCTTTTCATGTACCTGTTGGCCATTTGTATATATTCTTTGGAAGAATGTCTATTCAGGTCCCTTTCCCATTTTGAAATTGGACTAGTTGGTTTTTTGCTATTGAGTTGTATGAATTCTTTATATATTCAGATACTAGTCCCTTATTAGATACATGATTTGCAAATATTTTTTCCCATTCAGTAAGTTGCTTTAGTAGGACTGTCTCTTGACTCTGCTTCTCTCCATGAGTCTACTTCATTCTTTATTTTGTGGACCAGTACTCTCTCTTCTCCTGTCTTCTAGGTCCATTCCTAGAGAACTCATTTGCATTCTTATTCCTACTCTCCATCCCTCCTGCCTCTCTCTTCCTTCTTTTCTTCATTTCCTCCAAATTCCTTGGTTCAGATCTCTGGCTAGTTCATCTTGGGTCAGCAGCCTACCCTTAGTCCAATCAACTATGGCTAGAGGGATAGAATCACATTCTACAAACATGACCCTAAGCTTTGATTGCTGTGGATGAAAGAAAGGGGAATCCACGTAAGAAATTAAAGATGCTGCTGTGTACTGTGCAGCTATTCACAAAGGTGACATGGATCAAAATAACATGAGAATGGAAGACTTTGTCATAAAAAAATTGTCAACACATGCAAAAACAGAGCCACTAATATAATGAACCTCACCATCACCCAGCTATGGATAGCTACTCACATAAGCACAATGCTATTACTACACCTAACAAAATCAACAATATTTCCTTGGTGTCATCTACTATCCCATCAATATTTAAATTTCCCCAATGGCAGGAACCTTTTTGGTATTTGTTTTTTTCAAACCAGGATCTAAACAAGATCCTCATGTCACATTGGTTTTATGTGTCATAAATCTCTTTTCACATAGAGCAGCCTCCCCCCCACACTCTCTAACTCAGTTTTTATGATGTTGACCTATGAAGAAACCATGGTAGTTGTTCCTACCGAATGTCCCACATACTGGATTTTGTCTGTCTGCTTCCTCATTATGGTCTCATAAATAGAATTCAGTTAAAAAGTCTTGATTTATTTCAAGTTCAACATGTCTTGAAGGTACACTTCATAGTGGGGCTGTGTGTTTCCTGCTGCTTCAAGTTCATGGTCATTCAATGTCTAGTTGTCCCACTCTTAGTTATGCTGACTGATCAGTAGGTTCAGGTGGTGACAGATTGATTTCTTCCTTGTAAAGGTCATTATCAAACATGTGCCTAAAATTTTCACCCATTGACTACTTTTGCCTGAATTATTTATTTCATTAGGTACAACAAAATGGAAGTGAGATGATTCTATTGGGGGTCGAGGGCCTATGAACCTTTCCTCGGTATTGCCAGATTCTCCTCCATTGGAGGTGTAACCATTTTGTATTCCAACCAACAATGTACAAGATAATATTATTATATTTCACTCCAGCATGACCAACCCTTATGTTTTCAAAGTTCTGATCTTCATTGATATGATAGGTGAAAGATGTTATCTCAGTGTGGATTTAATTGGCATTTCTCTTATGATAAATGAGGATGAGGGGACTGGATTTTGAAAAAGAAAAAAAAGGCAAGAAGACCCAGTGATGATAAAGATTTTGAGCATGCACCAACTTACTTCCTCCCTTTGGTCAAAAAATATCCTCAGACCAAGCTTGGTACCCAGTTTCCCCTTTTACCAGTAAAAATTCTTTCCTCCCCTGTCATAATTCCTGGGAAATTCAATAGCACGTGGCCGTAAGCCACACAAGAAAAATTAGGATTTGAAAGCACAGCTCTCCGATAACAAGTCTCTTGATGAATGTCAGACCATTCCACCAACAGCAGAGCAGTGGGATTTCCAAAGAAGAACAAAAATCTGCTACAAGGAAGTTCAATGTAAGACAGATTTCCATAAGTAGGTGGACAGCTGAAGAAAGCAGCGAGACTGAATAATTTTCTGGTTAAGAAGGCATTAGGAGAAGTAAGGATGAATCATGAGCACATAGTTCTTATTTTTATAAATACATACTTGAGATATGTAGCAAGTCCTATAGATATTTGAATAATGCAGCTGCGTACAGAGAGCAATTCACATAGAGTTTACGCCAATTGCCATTGTACAGTAGTGATTGTGGGAGTTAAGTAAATGTGATCCAATTTAAAATATTGAATTACAGATGTGCTCACATGGCTTATTCTGTCTGGAATCAATTAATTAACAATATGTAGGTGGTTTGATTGCTCAAAAAGGCCTTGGAGCACATGAAAAAGTGCTCAACATCACTCAGCATCAGGGAATGACAAATCAAAACCACAGTGAGATCAACCACCTCACACCAGTCAGAATGGCTAAAATTAACAAGTCAGGAAACGACAGATGTTGGTGAGGGTGTGGAGAAAAGGGAACTCTTACACTGTTGGTGGGAATGCAAGCTGGCACTGCCACTCTGGGAAACAGCATGGAGGTTCCTCAAAAAGCTGAAAATAGAGCTACCCTACAACCCAGCAATTACACAATTGGGTATTTACCCCAAAGATACAAATGTAGTGATCCGAAGGGGCACCTGCACCCCAATGTTTATAGCAGCAATGTCCACACTAGCCAAACTATGGAAAGAACCCAAGATGAATGGATAAAGAAGATGTCACACACACACACACACACACACACACACACACACACACACACTGGAATATTATGCAGCCATCAAAAAGAAATCTTGCCATTTGCAAAGACGTGGATGGAACTAGAGGGTATTATGCTAAGTAAAATAAGTCGATTAGGGAAAGACAATTATCATATGATCTCACTGACATGTGGAATTTAAGAAATAAGGCAGAGGATCATGGGGGAAAAGAGGAAAAACTGAAACAAGACAAAACCAGAGAGGGAGACAAACCATAAGAGACTCTTGATCTTAGGAAACAAACCGAGGGTTGCTGGAGTGGAGGAGGGGCGTGGGGGGATGGGGTGGCTGGGTGATGGACATTGGGGAGGGTATGTATTGTGGTGAGCGCTGGGCGTTGTGTACAACAGATGAATCACAGACCTATAACCCTGAAACAAATAATTTTTTTAAAAAAAGCCTTGGAGGTGGCTCAGTTGTTAAGCATCTGCCTTCAGCTCAGGGCATGATCCCAGGGTCCTGGGATCGAGCCCTGCATCAGGCTCCTCTGCTGGGAGCCTGCTTCTCCCTCTCCCACTCCCCCTGCTTGTGTTCCCTCTCTTGCTGGCTGTCTCTTTCTCTGTCAAATAAATACATAAAATCTTTTAAAAAAAAAAAAGGCCTTGGAGGAAACAGGGAGATGTTGTTCAAAGGGTGGAAATTTACAGTTATAAGATGAATAAGTTCCGGGAAATCTAATGTACAGCATGGTGATTACAGTTAATAATACTGTATCACATACTTGAAAGTTGCTAAGAGAGTGGATCTTAAATGTTCTCCTCACAAAAAAGAAATGGTAATTAAGTGACAAGATGGAGGTGTTAGCTAATGGTATGGTGGTGGTCATTTTGCAATGTATAAATATATCCAATCAATGCCCTGTACACCCTAAACTTACATAATGGTATCTGTCAATTATATCTCAATAAAGCTGTGAGGGAAGAGGCCTTAGAAATTACCCTTAGGGACGGGGTGCCTGGGGGGCACTGTTGGCTAAGCATCTGACTCTTGGTTCAGCTCAGGTTGTGATCTCAGGGTGGTGAGATGGAGCCCCGTGTCAGCTCCTCACTCAGCATGGAGTCTGCTTGAGATTCTCTCTCCCTCTCCCTCTGCCCCTCTCACTCATGCTCTCTCTCTGAAATAAATAAATAAATCTTAAAAAGAAAAGAAATTACCATTAGGGCTAACTCTGACCCTCAGATGCCAGAAGCCCCCTTTCTCAAGAATATCAGCTGGTAGATATCTATCTTGGTAGAAAAGGGTCAGGAAGGAAGGGAGGGAGGGAAGGAGGGAGGGAGGGAGGAAGGAGAAAAAGAAAGGGGGAGAAAAGGATTTTTTCATCAACACCAACATGCCTAAGGAGGGCTCAATGTCTCTGGCTGGGTAGACTCTCCTTGGTCTTTCTTCCTGGGGACGCATCACTGCTGTCCTCCAAAATGGGAACTTCAAAGGACCCGAGGATATTCAAACCAAGGCTACTGTACTCTTTTCTTCCCCCTAGAGATGCAATCCTGAACTAATTTTGCATACTCAGATATCCCTCCCACCTGCACCCGCTCCTTCCCTAAAAAGCTGATGCTGGAAGATGTTAACAGCAGCCTTCGTTCGTCAATGGCTAAGAGCCGCCACCAGGGACAGGCTGTCCTCCCCCATTGTGTTCAGCTGCTTTCTATTCCCATGGATGCCTTCCATTTTTCATGCCATTTGACCCGTGGAAGCCCTACATTTCAATTGTTCCATTACTTCGGGACGTACCTGGATTCATTCAGCATCTGAACACTTTTCGAGCATCTGGTATGAGCTTAGCATAGCATAATCAGAGGCAGTTTCCGCAGGCCACGGGCATCCATCACAGCAAAAGGCAGTGGTGTGCTCTCTGAAAGGAACACCAGCAGCCAGAGACGCTGAAAAACGGAGGATTTAGGGTGCTATACAGGGTTGCAAGCCAAGTCCGGGGAGCTCGGCGTCAGCCCTGCAGCCCCAGCCACGAGCATCGCTGAGGATACTGTGCGCTCAAACTCCTCTCACGTACTTCTGTGAATCACACTAGGGTCATTCACAGCTGACACGTGTGGTCACTTCATCACCCCACCCTTCTCATTTCCTGAATCTTGCAAAACTGCCTGCATCCCGCAGACCCGCCTCGCCTCACCCCCACCAGCCAGCGGACCACGAGCTTCCACAAGCTGCCTTAGGCCCCTTCGTCCAGCTCCCTCCACGGAGCCAGCCTGGACCTGGGGATGGATTACAGGGTTCCCGGAAGACCCTGCGTGGATCTGCCCTATTACCACGGCCCTCTGTCCAAGAAAGACTGCGAGACCCTGCTGCTGGAGAACGGCAGAGACGGCAACTTCCTGCTGAGGGACAGCGAGTCCATGCCCGGGGTTCTGTGCCTGTGTGTCTCGTGAGTAGTCTCGGCTTCCATGCATCGGGAACCTTACCCTGAGTGGGGTCCTGACAGCCGGATGCCCGAGGAGTTGTATTTCCCTCTGACCTTGCAGCCCCAGTGAGCAAAGCGAGGCCCTGCTTGACCAGCATGCGAGGGGTGTGTCTGTCCCAGCTCTGCCCCCTGCCCTTCTCTCCCTGGAGCAAATGCCACCCCAGCAGAACCCTCTGCAGCCGCGGGGGTGGGGGGCTGTGAAGGGAAGGGCTCCAGGAAGCATGGAGGTTAGGGGGAGACAGGCAAAGTGCCGGGGAGAAGGGCCCTTTCCTGGACAGGTCGGCTCAGTTGCTATGGAAGAGGCAAGACGTCCTTTATGAAATTTCAATGCGAGAGACTAAGTATGCACACGTGTTCCGCTGCCTCCACCTGTGACACTTAAAGTATGATTCCGAATTTTGTTAGATTTGTAAAGAGCTTCAACATGCATCGTTTCCTTTCATCCTTCTTATAGCCTATCAAGGCCGGCATGAGCATTTTCTAGATGAAGAAACAGAGACCTGATTTCTCAAACGACTTGCTTGTGTTAAAATTCATCTGGCATTGCCAGGGAGTTCCCTATGAAGCTGCTGAAGCTTGTTTAGTCCCGTTTAGAAAGCAATCCTGGGGGGCACCAGGGGGCTCAGTCCGTGAAGCCTCTGCCTTCAGCTCAGGTCATGATCCTGGGGTCCTGGGATCGAGTCCCACATCTGGCTCCCTGCTCAGCCAGGAGTCTGCTTCTCCTTCTCCCTCTGCTCCTTTCCCCCTCGTGCACTGCCTCTCTCTCTCTCAAATAAATAAAATCGAAAGGAAAGGAAAGAAAGGAAAGGAAAGGAAAGGAAAGGAAAGGAAAAAAGAAGAAAGAAAGAAAGAAAGAAAGAAAGAAAGAAAGAAAGAAAGAAAGAAAGAAAGAAAGAAAAAGAAAAGAAAAAATCCTGAACAGGTATCAGTAGGAAACTACTCTCTTTAAACATTCTCTTTGGAGAGATCACTGAGATTTTTCTTCTACCTGCTAGAGGAATTAAAACCCAAGTGTGTCTACGGATATGCCTCAGTGCCCCTGAGAGTGAGAACAAAAGGGACTGTCGTGACTGACACAGTAGACGAAGATCTCTTTTTTTGTTATGTGATACCAGGGATGCAGGTAAAAGAAAGATAGCCCAGAGGGGTCAGCAGCTAGAATTTTCACATTGCAAGGGATGACGAGAGTGTTGTCATACATTTTTCAGCCGTTGGTAATCCTACTTCTGAGAGTTGCACAATCACATTATTTACCATTTTTAGCTTGAGTTGTTTGTCTTCTGTTCCCTGTTTTTTCCCCCAGTTTCTATGTATGAAGGTAAAACCTTTTTTTTTCCCCAAATGGACATATCACAAAAGAAAACTATAGACCAATTTCAATTTCAATTAATATCCATTTTTAAGAAACTACTAACATGACAGAAGCCAGTAACACATTAAAGGAGAAAATACACTATGTTCAAGTTCAGTCCGTTCCAAGAAGTCAAGGATGGTTCCAAGTTGGGTAAATTAGTAGTTTAATTATGTATTAGTAGATCAAACTTGACGAACTGCATAATTTGGTCAAATTTGCTTAAAAGGTGTTAGCGAAAATTCAACATCCATTCCTCAATTAAATACACACGCACACATGCACTTACACACTCTTAGCCATACAAAGCTAGATAGATACTTTCTTTTTTATTTTATTTTATTTTATTTATTTATTTGTCAGAGAGAGGGAGAGAGAGACAGAGAGGGAGCACAAGCAGGGGGAGTGGCAGGCAGAGGGAGAAGTGGGCTCCCCGAGTAGCAAGGAGCCCTGTGCAGGACTCGATCTCAGGACCCTGGGATCATGACCTGAGCCGCAGGCAGCAGCTTAGCTGACTGAGCTACCCAGGTTCCCAGATGGATACTTTCTTCACGAAAGGCCAGGTGAAGCATAGGAGAATTGCTGCTAAAATCATGAAGGAGCTGGTGATTCTCATACCAGCACTACTAGGGAACATTTTCCAAGAGATATGAGCAAGTGTAATTAGCCAAAAGAAATAAAGGTAAAAACTGAAAAGGAAGATGCAAAATTATTGTTATTTGCAGTTGACATGATTTTATGGCTGTGAAATCTAAGATTTAATTGAAAAAAACCTAAAAAGTTGGGGCGCCTGGGTGGCACAGTGGTTAAGCGTCTGCCTTCGGCTCAGGTCGTGATCCCGACATTATGGGATCGAGCCCCACATCAGGCTCCTCTGCTATGAGCCTGCTTCTTCCTCCCACTCCCCCTGCTTGTGTTCCCTCTCTCGCTGGCTGTCTCTATCTCTGTCGAATAAATAAATAAAATCTTAAAAAAAAAAAAAGAAAAAAACCTAAAAAGTAAATTCAAGAAAATTCAATAATAGTATCTGCTCATAAAATTGAAATTAAAATCAATAGCATTTAATTTTAAAAAAAAACAGTAACCAGGAAGAAAATATCATAAAACAGGTCATTTACATTAGCAAAAAAAATAGTACTCAGGAATAATTGTGATATGAAATGTGTAAGGTTTCTATGAAAAAAGCTTCAGTACCTACTGGGGAACTCGCTACAGGATGTACATGAAATTAGGGACTCAATTTGGAAGCATATCAGTTTACCACATTCTATAAATTTGGTACGTTTCCAGTAAAAAAAAATTAACAGAATTTTTAAAGGTTTCTTTCAAGGATCATAAAGCTTATTCAGGTGGGACATGGAGCACAAGGAACCTGCTAGAATAGCCAAAATTTTTTTTATTTAAAAAAAGGGGATTAGAGGCGCCTGGCTGGCTCAGTCAGTGGAGCCTGTGACTCTTGAGCGGAGGCGCGGGGGGGGGGGGGGGGGGGGGGGGGGGGGGGGGGGGGGGGGGTGTAGGTTGGAGTCCCACGTGACGTGTGGAGATTACTTAAAATCTTAAGGGCGCTGGGGTGGCTTAGTTGGTGATGCATCTGCCTTCGGCTCAGGTCATGATTCCAAGGTCCTGAGATCGAGGCCTGCATTGGGCTTCCTGCTCGGCAGGGAGTCTGCTTCTCCCTCTCTCTCTGCCTTCTACTCTGCCTGCTTATGCTCTCTCTCTCTGTCAAATAAATAAATAAAATCTTTTTTAAAAACTCCAAAAAAAAAAAAAAAGGAGTTTGGTGTTGACAGATCAATGGTATAGAATACAGAGTCTGGTAGAAGTAAGGCCAAATACATAGGAATTAAGCATATGATTAAAAGAGTATTTCACATCAATGATGGTGAACAACCATGAATGATGTTGGGGTGCTTGACTGGTTATTTTTAAAAAAATACACCTGAATTCCTTTCTTCTTGAAGTAAAACTAATTCAAAGTGGTTCTAACGTGTAAGTTATTTTTTTAAAACATGAAACCACACGTACTAGGAAGAAACAATAAACTTTTAAAATATATGCCTGGGGAGAAGGGCCTTTCTAAGCAGGATGTAAAGCCCAGAAGACAAAAAAGAAAAGTCTAATAAATCTGACCACTATTTAAAAAACCTGCTGATAAAAACAACTTGAAAGACTATTGGCAAACTGACAGGACAAGTGAAGGAGTGGTTTTAAAAATCAACACAAAACTAGGTAAAGGGAAAGAGAAGGGGATTTTTGGAAACAGAAGTGTGAAAAAGAAAGAAGGAGAAATGCTAGATCTCACTCATAACTAAAGAAATAGAAACTGGAAGAATAATGAAATAGTATTTTTACTTATTCAATAGGCAAGCATAAACTATGCAAATACCCAGACGAAGTTAGGGTGTCAGGAAGCAGACCCCCCCACACACAGATGAACACAGTCTCTTCAGATGGTAGCGTGGCCCAAACATAAAATGCATGGATGGAAACTTTGACCTAAAATTCACTTATTAGCAAATAAATAAGCCTACCCTGGCTGGCTCAGTTGGTAGAGCGTGCAACTCTTGATCTTGGGGTTGTGAGTTCAAGCCCCCATTGGGTGTAAAGATTATTTTTTTTAAAGATTTTACTTATTTATTTGACAGAGAGAGAGACTGAGCACAAGCAGGGGAAGCAGGAGAGGGAGAAGCAGACTCCTCGCTGAGCAGGGAGCCCGACATGGGACTCGACAGGGACCCTGGGCTCATGACCTGACCTGAAGGCAGATGCTTAACTGACTGAGACACCCAGGTGCCCCAAGGATAGAGATTACTTAAATTTTTTTTAAATACCTGTTTTTTTTAAACACCTATCTTATATGACCTAATAATAGCTTATCTTATCTTACTTATGACAGCATGAGTATTTGCGAATTGATTAATAAGATTGGGTAAGTCCATATATGGTATGAAAAAACCTCCAATATCTATGGTTAGAAAAAGGCAAGATGCAAAGCATGATCCCATTTGTGTAAAAAAAAAAAAATGTATGCCTGGATCCTTGTATATTCCTACACAATTTCCAGAAGGTATATAAGAAACTTGTCATAGTGGTTACAGCTGGGAAATTGAGAAAGAATGACTTAGCGGAAAAGTTGTGGATTTTATTCATTTGATAACTTTGTACTGCTTAAGTGTTTTACATGTGCATGTATGACTTTTATAATGAAAAAAAAAGTGTATTAAAAAGGATATCTATCCTGCTATCTATTCAAACACTGTGGTAGGGCCTAGAGAGATTCCAATAGGGAACCTGCAATTTTTTTTTCAAGGAGATCCAAAGCATGTAAATAAGTTTAAAAAGGGTAAAGTATAAATTTAAGAACAGATAATTTTATGCAAATTGAAGGGCAGAAAATATAAGCGGGAGAGTCTTCTTAGAGGAGATGGTATTTGAGCTGGGACCTGGAAGAGTGGTAAGATTTGATTACATTGAAATGAGATGGAAGGCATGTCAGGGAGGGAAGGGGGCAGGAACAGAGGTCTCGAGGTAGGATGTTTTAAAACACATCTGACTCATACAGGTTCCTGAAAGGTGGCTTGGAAACCAGCTTTTGGAAAAGTACATTTGGGATATTATGGGGTCTGAGAAGAATGAGCCCATAGATAGCTGGGAGATGTAGATGGTTTCCAAGCAGGAAACTGGTAAGACTGGAACCCCCCAAACTTCCAACCAGAGTCTTAGGAATTCCAATCTGATATATGGAGGATGCCCCACCTGACAGATGATGACAGTTGAGATTGTTGGGTCTATGGGAGATGGTGGGGAGATGGTGAGGAATTAGCGTTGGGGGGTGGCAAGCAGTGGGAACAGGAAAAGAAGGTGCAAGGGATGTCATTGAGATAGGAAGACCTTGATCCAGATCTCAGGGTAGGTAGTCTCTACTGGGATTCTCTTTAAAAATCAACATTTCTTTTCAACTGTTCCGTGGAGTATCAACCCAGCTTGTATGTTCTTCTAAAATGAAAGGCACTAAGGAACATAAAAAATAATATTAAAATCCAATGAAGAGGGAAGAATACATATTTGGGGGGCACCTGCCCATAATCAGTCCTCACCCTCTTCCGTGCCCATGTCCCTGAAAGGCAGACACATTTCAGGTATCCTCAGGCTTAAGGCTCAGGTCAAATGGCCCCCATTGAAAGGGGCCTTATCATGATCTTTGTGAAATTTTGTTATCACACAGATCAGTACAAACCATTCAATTCTAGTTGTTCAACAAATATTGGAAGTCTCTTATATGCCAGGCACTATGCTAGGCACTCAATTGGTGCCTTCAACACAGCTCAAAGCCTAGTGGGGAAAATAAAGAAATAAATGGAGGGGGGAAGGAGTACCGTGGAGTGTGTGCTGATGACTACACTCCCATCGGGGCGTGTGGGAACTGAGAGCAAGGAGGGACCCACAATGAGGTGTGGAGAGCCTCGACGGAACTGAGACTTGGAGGATGAATAATAGAACCTTTATGTATTCATTCAACAAGCGTATACCGAGCGCCTCTTATGTTCCAGACACGGTTCTAGGCACTGGTGAAATAGTGATGAACACTACAGGCATTGGTCTTGTCCTCATGAACACACAGTCCAGCCAGAGGAGACAATAAGATGAAAACCAAACACGGTCATAATACAGGGAGGGATAGAGAGGCTACTTCAAGTTGGGTACAGGAAAGGGTCCTCTGAGGAGGTCACACAAAGCAATTCATGCTTCGATACACAACCTTAGTGAGCAAAGCCAAAACGATGCACAACACAAGAATTAGCTTATTTTCCTGCATCTATGCATTCGCAGCCACTATGAAAGTGCTTTCTATGAGCCAAATATTGTGGTTGGCATGTCACATTCCTTATCTCCTCCACCCTTTGCAAAGCCATTTCTAGTAGGTGACATTATCCCTAATTTGTGGGGAAAGAAACGGGAGCTTATTAAATAACTTGTCCAAGCCCAACTTGTCAACATGTCATTATGCCTCCTCTTACCAATGTCCCCAGTGCCAGTGAAACATGTTCCAGGTAGTCACCTTGGAACTGTGTTATGAAGTGTCCAAGCAGGGGACTCGAGGGCTTGACAGCAGACCCCGATCTGTGCAGTCTTGCCATTCTGCTTCCGAAACCTGGGCGGCCCCTTCTTCTCTGTTGCGTTAGAATGGTAACATCTCAACTTCCATGCTTTCGCAGACCTAAACAAAAACATTATGGGGAAGTTTAGAAATAGAGTCACATGGAGAGTTGGCCCAGCAGCACACAGTATTGAGCAGAAAGCTCTGCGGTAAATGTGGACAGGAAATGTGACTTGATTGCAGAGCCTGATAGAAAACGCCAATGGGCCAAACCACTCTCTGTGCAGTGTGACTTTGTGAGTGTGAGAAGCTGAAACTGGGTCTGCTTTTACAATCAGTAGAGTGAAAATAGAGTAGATGTGGGGAGATTCAAGGGCCGCAGCTGTGGGCCTGAGGGGACAGGAGGGACTTTCTGTAGCCAGCAGAAGGCTGCAGGTGAGAAGAAGATTCTGGGCCTTGACTTACTACCTGCCCTCACTGAGGAGGACACGGCAATAGGAAGGAGGAGTGGGAGACACCTGGGGGGGGAAGGGGGAGGAGTCTCTCAGATTCTGAGATCTTTGGAAAGACTCTAGAACTTGCAGAGAAAAAGATATTTCAAACATTTTTATTATTTTAGAAAAATCTATTGGAGAGAAAGGTCTAAAAAAGAAAGCATAAATGTTCTCATTCACCACATGGAAATTACCATTTCTAATATTTCAGTACACATGGCTCCAGACTGCGCTCTACGCCCGTGCGTGTCTAAGGAAATATATTTGGGTACACACATGGTTCGTTACACGTGATGGTTTGCGAACTGTTTTTGTCAATGCATTGTTGGTATCTTTCCACATCAAAGAAAGACAATACACATCATCTTTTCATGATCGCTTATTACTTTATTGATCGGATCTATCATAATTGTATATAATCATACATTCAGGTTATTTCCACTTTGGTCCAATGGACCCATGTAATTTGAGACTATTAACATTTTTGTGCCTACATCTTTGAAAGTTTGCCCAATTCTCTCCTTAAGATAAAATCCTAGAATTTTTAACATTTTAACACACACTGACAAGTTAGCGCCACAAAAGGTTGTACCAAGGCAGGCACAGTCCAATCAAGACAAGTAAGAAGGCCGGAAGTCAAAATCTTAAAACACTTTCCATTGACGTGCGTTTCACACTTGCGTCACGGCACGGAGAAATGCAGAATAGACCTAGTTGACATCATAGGGCAGTCAATTCCATTTCCTTCAACTGACCTTTCAAAGTTTG
The DNA here is from genome assembly GCF_002007445.2 of Ailuropoda melanoleuca. Taxonomy (NCBI): domain Eukaryota; kingdom Metazoa; phylum Chordata; class Mammalia; order Carnivora; family Ursidae; genus Ailuropoda; species Ailuropoda melanoleuca. The sequence continues at coordinate 122,821,493 of NC_048225.1, forward strand.
GTTTAAAATAAAACTACAAACTCGAAAGTGAAGAAGTTTCCCTGCCACACTGGTCACAGCATGAGACCGCCTGCTAATTGTGGATTTGTCATGAATAGAGCAAGAATAGAGACCCCTACACAGCACCTCACCTGATGGCCATTTATAAGGCTAAACCCCGTTGGAAAGAGTAAAACAGTTCAAAGATAGGCAGAAGCTCAGAAAACCTATATTCTGACCTTTTCTTTCTTTTTAAAAGATTTTATTTATTTATTTGAGAGAGAGTGCACAAGCAGGGGGAGGGACGGGGGAGAGGGAGAAGCAGGCTCCCCCCTGAGCAGGCTCGATCCCAGGACCCTGAGATCATGACCTGAGCTGAAGTCAGACGCTTAACTGACTGAGCCACCCAGGTGCCCCTATTCTGACCTTCTCCCGCTGAAAATTTTTGTCTCAACTGAAAGGTAATGCCAAGATTTAAAAATGGTCTTTGTAAGCCCTGTGTTTTCTCACATCTTAAATGGGGTCGAAGATTTCCACGGGATGGCCAAGAAAGTAGGCATTTCAATACACCAAGTATTATAAACCTTAGAAATGATCGAGTGCCTGTCTGGATCTCCTTCCTTGTTGTCACGTCCAGAGCAGTCCTCCACTGTGGGTCACTCTCAGCCTGGAGGTCAAGCCACCGCATGTTTACTAAGGACCTGAGAGCAAATGCAGGAAATATTTTTCTTCTAAGGCCAAGACTAACCATGAAAAGAATCATATATGTAAAATGAACTTAAATTCGGTTTCTATATTAGAGCAAATATAAATTCTTTTGATATACCTTTTTATGTCATGATCTTTACAGCTTTATTGAGGTATCATTGATATAGAATAAAGTGTACAATTTGATGAATTTTGACATTTGCATACATTCATGAAGCCATCACCACCGCCCAAATAATGAACATTTCCATCACCTCCAAAACTACCCTTGTGTGCCTTGTGATCTCCCCTTCCCACACCTCCCACCCAAGCCCCAGAGCACCGTCATCTGCTTCCTGGCACTATAGGTTCCTGTGTATTTTCCAGAATTTAATATAAGTCAAATCACAGAGTAGTAGCCCTTTTTGCCTGACTTCTTTCTTCCAGAATAATTACTTGGAGATTCATCCGTTGGGTTACATGTGCCAGAGTTCGCTCCTTTCACTGCTGAGTAGTATCCGTCCCAGGGAGACATCACAGTCTGGTGACTCAACCAGAACGATGGCAGCTGAGACTGGCGTGAATGTCTGTGAGCAATCTTGTGGGCATATGATTTCATTTCATTCATTTGTGGAATTTAGGAAACAAAACAAACGAACCAAGGGAAAAAAGAGACACACCAAGAAACAGACTCTTCACTCTAGAGAACGCACTGCTGGCCACCAGAGGGGAGGTGGGTGCGGGGCGGGGGGGAACAGGTGATGGGGATGAAGGAGGGCGCTTGTCCGGATGAGTGCCAGGGGATGCGCGGGAGTGGTGAGTCTCTATACTGTGCCCCTGAAACTAATAGAACACTGTATGTCAGCTACACAGGAATGAAAATTGAACCCTTTTCAACTGTTTGCTTTGTTTTTGTGTTTGGATAAAGACCGTGTCAGAGTGGTCGGTGAGCATGTGGAATCCTAGAATCGTAACCGCTGACTAACGGCTTAAGCGGAGAACTCTGCTTTCAGTAAAAATATATCAACTCCTATAAAGATACAAAAGGATTAGGGTGTGATCACAACGTTCCGGAAAGGAGTCCCTCATCGGGCTTCTCCACCGGGAGCCTGCTTCTTCCTCTCACTCCTCTGCTTGGGTTCCCTTTCTTGCTGACTGTCTCTCTCTCTCTCAAATAAATAAATAAACTCTTTAAGGAAGAAGCCCACATCCCTAAGATCTCTATAAAACAAGGGCGCACGGCCTGGGTCCCAGTCAACACTTGGGCTCTGGACAACCCTGCAATCTCTCTTCATCAGAATGACGAGAAGGAGAAGTCCCCCCCAGCAAAGAAAAGATAATGAGTCTGTGGCCTCTGCCACAGAATTGGCCTCGGCCACAGAATTAATACATATGGATGTATCCCAATTATCAGAAATGGAATTCAGAGCAACAATGGTCAAGATGATGAGTAAACTTGAAAAAAGCATCAGAGAAAGCGTTGCTGAGAATATAGAATCCCTAAGGGCAGAAATGAGAGCGAATCTGACAGAAATTAAAAATTCTATGAGCCAAATGCAGTCAAAACTAGAGGCTCTGACGGCCAGGGTCACCGAGGCAGAGGAACGCGTTAGCGAATTGGAGGATGGGTTAGTAGAAGAAAAAACGAAAATAGAAGCTGGTCTTAAAAAAATCCACGCCCACGAATGTAGATTACGGGAGATTACTGACTCTATGAAACGATCCAATGTCAGAATCATCGGCATCCCTGAAGGGGTGGAGAAAAACAGAGGTCTAGAAGAGATATTTGAACAAATTGTAGCTGAAAACTTCCCTAATCTAGCAAGGGAAACAAGCATTCGTGTCCAAGAGGCAGAGAGGACCCCATCCAAGCTCAACCAGGACAAACCTACGCCACGGCATGTCATAGTGCAATTCGCAAATATTAGATCCAAGGATACAGTATTGAAAGCGGCCAGGGCAAAGAAATTTCTCACGTACCAAGGCAAAGGTATCAGGATTACGTCAGACCTGTCTACAGAGACCTGGAATGAGAGAAAGGCTTGGGGGGGCATTTTTAAAGCTCTTTCAGAGAAAAACATGCAGCCAAGGATCCTTTATCCAGCAAAGCTGTCATTCAGAATTGATGGAGAAATAAAGACGTTCCAAAATCGCCAATCATTAACCAATTTCGTAACCACGAAACCAGCCCTACAGGAGATATTAAGGGGGGCTCTATAAAGGTAAAAAGGCCCCAAGAGTGATACAGAGCAGCAAGTCACAACCGATACAAAGACTTTAAAGAGAAATGGCATCATTAAAATCATATCTGTCAATAATCTCTATCAATCTAAATGGCTTAAACTCTCCCATAAAACGCCACAGGGTTGCAGATTGGATAAAAAGACATGACCCATCCATTTGCTGTCTACAAGAGACTCATTTTGAACCCAAAGATGCATTCAGACTTAGAGTAAGGGGATGGAGTACCATCTTCCACGCAAATGGACCTCAAAAGAAAGCTGGAGTAGCAATTCTCATATCAGATAGACTGGATTTTAAACTAGAGGCCATAGAGAGAGATACAGAAGGGCACTATATTATTCTTAAAGGAAGTATTCAACAAGTGGATATGACAATTATTAATATATATGCCCCCAACAGGGGAGCAGCAAGATACACAAGCCAACTCTTAACCAAAATAAAGAGACATATAGATAAGAACACAGTAATAGTAGGGGACCTCAACACCCCACTATCAGAAATAGACAGAACACCCTGGCAAAAACTAAGCAAAGAATCAAAGGCTTTGAATGCCATACTCGACGAGTTGGACCTCATAGATATATATAGAACACTACACCCCAGAACCAAAGAATACTCATTCTATTCAAATGCCCATGGAACATTCTCAAGAATAGATCATGCTCTGGGACACAAAACAGGTCTCAGCCAATACCAAAAGATTGAAATTATCCCCTGCATATTCTCAGACCACAACGCTCTGAAATTGGAACTCAACCACAAGGAAAAAACCTGGAAGAAACTCAAACACTTGGAGGCTAAGAACCATCCTGCTCAAGAATGACTCGATAAACCAGGAAATCAAAAGGTTCAAAACAGGTTTTTTTAAAGTTGCAGAACAAGGGAGGAGATTGAATGTGAACAAATCAAAGGAAAGTGTTCAGCATTAGCTTAAATTTTATGGCCTCAGCATTCCCCAACCCTGTCAACAGATAATGCTTTTCCAATGGATGGAAACATTTGCATAAAAAATCCTCAGAACTCAGTGTTCACCCCTGATTCACCTTCCTTCCCTGCCTTCTTCCCTCCCCCTGCCTTCATCCCTACCTCTCTCCTTCCCTTTTTTCACGTCAAAATTGTACTAAAAAGGCCTATTTTACTTTAAGTTTTTCATTATTAATGAAAATTTAATAAGGTTTGGAGCGTTTGGAGTGTTTGGTTTTTTTGAATACTACATGTCAATTAATCAATTTTATCATTTATTTATTCATTTATTTGAGGGAAAGAGAGGTGGGGGAAGGGTAGCGGGAAAGGGAGAGAGAATGGAATCTTAAGCAGACTCCACACGGAGCTTGGAGCCTGACGTGGGGCTCCAATCCCAGGACTCTGAGATCACTACCTGAGCTGAAACCAAGAGTCAGACGCTGAGCCCTCTGAGCCACCCAGCTGCCCCAATTAATCTAATCTAATGAGAGTTTGTATTAGAAAATATCTATTTATCTTTTCATTAATTTATACTTTTACTTAATATTTTATCATATATTTATGATTTTTAGATTATAAAGGTATTTGAATGTATTAAATATTTAGTATCTGTGATCCTCTCTTTTTTAATAAATAATATAATATTGGCATTGTCAGTGCTGTGCCAATATTGCTGATCTCAAACAGCACACATTTGGGCTTACAGATTGTACGCATTTCTGCTTTACTGAACTTTGCCAAATTGTTCTCCAAGACATTGTATCTAATTACATTACCACCCCATTAGTTGTAGGTAGAACTTTCTGTAGTTTCACATCACAGCCAATATTTCCCATGAGTAAACTCTCATGTCTTTGCCAATCTGGTATGAAACGATATCTAATTGTGGTTTAATCTGTATTTCCCTGATTGATAGTGAAACATCTTTTCATATATTTATGGACACTTCATTAGCCTTTTTTATGGTACATTATTGTTCTTATCATACAGTAGTGCTGCGATGATCTTCTCCCCGTCTGTGGACTTTCTCACTTTGTTAATAATATATTTTGATAATTGGAAGTTTTAATTTTAATATAGTGAGTTATTAATCTTTTCCTAGGGCTTATACTTTTTGTGATGTAAGAGTTCCTTTCTTAACTCAAGGTCATGAAGTTGTTCACTTATACTTTCTTCTCCTAAGCTCACTGTTTTGTTTATTCACAGTTAGGTCTTCAATTAGAATGTGAAGTAGGGATCCGATTTTATTTATTTCCACATTAAGACACTACCATTACCATGTAACAAATAGTCCATCCCTCCTCACTGATCTGCTGTGTTAGCTCTGTCAAATACAAAGTTTTCAGACATATATGGATCTGTTTCTGGGCTCTCTATTTTATCCCATTAATATCTTTTCTACCCTGGAACTAGTTCTCGCTGTCTTAATTATCGCTTTGTAGGAAGATTTGAGATGTGTTAAGACAGAAACACCCCCTACCATCCCCTCCCCCACACACCAATCTTATTTTTCTTATTTAAAGTTGACCAGATTTGGGGTGCCTGGCTGGCTCAGTTGGAAGAGCATGCAGTGCTTGATCTCAGGGTTGTGAGTTCGAGTGCCATGTTGGGTGTAGACATTACTTACAAGTAAAACTTAAAAAAAAAATTGAGCGTATTTTTTTGCGGAGGAGGGACATGACCTGACTCACATTTTGGGGGCACACCCCTTGAAGGCACTTATTAAACATTAGAAGAAATAAGAATCGATAACAAAATACATTATGCTGAAATCAAAAGCAGATCGAATGCAAGTAGATTACAAATATTTATGCTATTTATCTGTCTGGGAAAATCTTTTGAACAAGTGGGAAAAGTTAATAAAGCTCTGTAAGTCAAAAAACATCTGATTCACATTTTCAAATAAGGGCCACCCTGGCTGTTGTGTAAAGAATAGTAATTAATGACATCAGAGACAGAGAGGAAAAAATTGCTAAAACTATGTCCTTGAATAGATGACAATGGGTGGCCTCCAGCAGAAGAGGGATTAGTTCCAGAGAGTGGCATGCAAAGTTCTTGCATGGTTATAAAGGCGAGTGTGTGAGCCTCCGTGGTCAAGGCACTGATGGGGTCAGCGAATAGAGGGAAGGATCTGGCAGTTGGGGCCAAGAGTGGGACATGTGAAATTCACAGTATGAAAGGGTTGCAGTTATGAGCAATCACAAGTTCAAAGTTATAAGCAGGCTGGCTTCATGACTTGCAACCCATGCAGTTGCCCAGAACCCGGCATTCATAGGGTCCTGCACTTGGTTCAATGTTCCGCTGTCCCCACCTCAAAATTTCTAACTGTTTGGGGTTTTTATTTCTTTAATTTTTTAAGTGCATCCTTTTTTTTTTTTTTTTAAGATTTTATCTGTTAGAGAGAGAGAGAGAACACAGGGGGGGAAGAGCAGAGGGAGGAGCAGACTCCCTGCTGAGCAGGGAGCCCAACGCGACGCTCGATCCCAGGACCCTGGGATCATGACCTGAGCCAAAGTCAGGCGCCTAACTGACTGGGCCAGCCAGGGCCTGGGCTCTGGCTGTATTTTCATTTTGTGCTGGGCCCCACAGTCCTGGTTATGAACACAGAGTGAGGGGCTGATGTAGGTGCAGGACGAGCCCACTGGAGGAGTTGGAGGACCTGAGGACCTGGCGCGTCGGAGGGTGATGTGCACATGAACCGCAATCGCTGGAGATTTAGGCAGAAGCAGCACTGAAGACAGTGACCGTGAGCTAAGAGCCGGACCCTAGAGAAATGAGTGGCAATAAGCTGGGCCGGGAGACGCTGCAGGGGGAGGGGTCGTAGGTGATGTCGTCTAATGCCATGAAAAGCACTGGGTTTGGAGGAAGGAGGGTGACAATCCAGAAGAGCCCTGACAACAAGAATACTGGCTGCCCCTCGGACCTGCTGGGAGGGGGCTTTGGGAGAAAGAAGCAGCCTTGGATATGCGGCAGGGGTGGCGGAGTCCTGGTTTCCCTTAGAGCAAGAAGGTGACAGGGATGTTCAGAGAACAGGTTCGGGACCTGTAAGACTGGGGTTCTTGTAATGATGACAACAGGGATGGAGGGTATGATGAGAATATCCCGGGAGGTTCAAGGCAGAGTGGAGGCAAAACTGTAAGCATTGGTTAGAGAGGGCTCCTCCGTCACCATTGGTGATGGGGCGAAGACCTGGGGTAAGCGTGGTCTTTTTATGCATGTTTAGTGCAAATGCATGCTGCTGAAAAACTCTGTTTCTTTTGTGAATTTTATAAGTGGTGTTTATAAAATAATAATTGGAACAGGGGATATTAAAAATAAGTTTTTATGTTTACCCAATGACACTGTAGTCCTATAAAGGAGATACTCTTCTCACTGCTGTGTAATCTCTTACAGAGTCTTTTTCCCCTAAACATTCCAAAATAAAGGCACATAGCTATCACAAGTTCAATAAATTGATTTCTTTGTAAAGCGCTGTTGCAACGTGGCTTGTTATTTCATTTTAAATGCTTTGCAAAGAGAAAGATCATATTTGGGGCACCTGGGTGGCTTTCGGTGAAGCATCTGCCTTCGGCTCAGGTCATGATCCCAGGGTCCTGGGATCGAGCCCCGCATGGGGCTCTCTGCTCAGTGGGGAGTCTGCTTCTCCCTCTCCCTCTGCTGTTCCCTCTGATTGTGCTCTCTCTCACTCTCAAATAAATAAATAAAATCTTAAAAAAAAAGAAAAAAGTTCATCTTTGAGCAAAGTCTGTCTTTAGAACTTGAAGTGTATGGATTTTAGACTAGCTAACATAGAAGCTCCGTTTGTTTTTAGTCTTTCATATTCCTCTGGTGGAGTTTTTCTTAGCTGATATGCAACAACATAATTAAAAGTGAAGTCATTTCAGAATTTAACATATGATAGCCGTGTTTCAAAGAACTATGTGATTGGCCAAATACAACGTATGGACTTCGTTTGGATCCCAATTTGAATGATACCTCTGTGAAAAGACATTTTTGAGACCTCTTCCCAGTTATGGGACACTGTATCACATGTGAACAGGGACTCATGTGAAATGTTTTGTTACTTGTGATGTGATTTAGGGGAACCCACTGGCTTATTCTGGCCTCAGGAATGCCCCCCTCAGGAACAAAAAGGATTGGGATTTGAAGTCAATTGCCAAAGCCTCCAACAATCAGTGATCAAATCTTCTGTACCTTAAAGCTCTAAATTGCTTTTTAAATTCCCAGTCAAATGATTCTTTGGCCTAGATGCAAGCACGGGGTGGGGTCGATCATTAGGTAATTTGAGCCTCATGTCAATGTCTTTCATTCTCTCTTTTTTTAACACTTTAATATTTCTGGGGAATCAGAACGTGTTGAACAGTTGATAGAGACATTTAATGTATCCATTTTCTTCCTGGGAAGCTGTTGTTAAATTTATCCCTTACAATTAATGGCATCTTGGAATTGGAGAAATATGGTAATGTATGTATGCCGTGTCTTGCTTGGGAAATTGCTAGATTAGGTCTGTTATCTAGATTCTGGTTAGATAACGTAGCCAGTAGCACCAGCTCCAATGAAGAAGGAGAGCACAGTACAACATTGGGCGAAATTCCCAACGTTCTCTGTTTTAATTAACACTAACTATCTCCATCAAGTTCAATGACACATCATTTAGTTAACAATACAGGAACGGCTCAATGGTGTTTTTTATGTTGTATCAACTTAGAGCTGACTGAAAAAACTAGAGAGAAGTACCAAGACCATGGAAATAGTAAATTCTCTCTCCTTATCCTCTTTGCTACAAGCCCAGACTTCCACCATCAGAATAAGGGTCCCCGTTTCCAAGCCTTTGTCTCTTTCAAATTCCCACAGGTGAGAATGCCTGGAAATTATCAGTTTCTTTTGGGGACCCAAGATTGCCAAAGGCATGCGCAGAAAATAGAGTGGTAGTGGTGACCTGGTTTTGCATATGAGAACATTATGATTCACACAGTCATCTTTCCACAGGTTTAAAAATTTCGTCTACACATACCGAATCTTCAAAGAGAGACATGGGTTTTACAACATACAGGTAAGAGCGTATGAGAACTCTTGTAACAGCAGCCACAAGAGATTGGGGGAGAAGAACCTGAAATCACCTCTCGAACCTGAGATGTGGCCACGGAGAGGCATTTTAAAAAGAGAAGCAACATACAGTGTTAGATTCAGATCCATAGCAAATCTTGTCTTTCTCTGGGAGAAATAGGGAGAGTTTTTGAATACTCAAGGCTGTTATTCACACGCGTAGAGGCACACGACCCTGGCTGCCCCAGTGGTCAGACGCACCAGCCTGGACTCCAGGCGAGGCCACTGTTCAGTTAGAAGATGACACAGTGACCAGGGTGGGCTGGAATGGGAACGTGGGGAGAAGTCTGGACATGTAGGAAGACAAGTGATCTCCACGGTTGTATGAAAATATAAAGGGAAGCATCAGTCAATGGGCAGTCTTAGGGGTTTCTTTAATTTTTCTGGTTTACTGAGCACTAAGCAGGAAATCCTTTTTGTTTTGAAATAATTTTTCTGGCTTAGGAAGTAGAGTATAATAAGTGTAACTGAATCTTTACTAACAGAGAATCCTGAAATAATCTTTTTGAAACACTTGCAGACAAGGTCAAGCAGATTTTTCACTGCCAGATTTCTCAGAATCTCCAATATGCTAATATTCATTGTGAATTTATAGAAGAAATTAGACTATACCCTGATCCCCAAACACACACACACACACACACACACACACACACACACACATCACACACAGAAGTACATGTTTAAGCATATATATATATATATACGTGTGTGTGTGTGTGTGTGTAATTTTTCTTTTCTTACAAAGGACATTATTGAAGCAACTGACAAAATCTGAATAAGTCTATAGATTAGTAAGTAGTACTACCTCAAGATTAATTTCCTCATTTTAATCACTGTAACGTGGACATGTACTATCCAATATTTCAATATTTCACTATTCCAATATTTTTGGAAATATTGATGTATTTAGGGTTAAAGAGCTATCATGTCTGCACTTAATCTCAAAATATTTTTTAAACAGATATATACATGTATCCCTAGGTTTGTACGTGTATACACATGTACATTTAGAAGAAGAAAACGAAAAGCAAATATGTACAATATACATGTTAACATTTGGAGTATAAGGGGTACCTGGGTGGCTCAGTTGGTTAAGTGTCTGCCTTCGGCTCAGGTCATGATCTCAGGGTCCTGGGATCGACCCCTGCATCAGGCTCCCTGCTCAGAGGGGAATCTGCTTCTCCCTCTCCCTCTGCCTGCCACTTCCCCTGCTTGTGCTCTCTCTCTCTGTCAAATAAATAAATAAAATTAAAAGAAATAATTTTAAAAAGGCATTTGAGGTGTTGGTGAAGGATATATGCAAAAATTTTAAAAGTATGTTTCCAACTTCAAGTCTGAAGCTTTTTCAACATAAAATGTTTTCTAAAAAGCAACTTATATTAACTCTTCCCTTTGTTGTGCATGCTTTGGGAAATTGCGATAATTTCTTAATACGCTGTTTTGTCTCTTGTCTGGACAGAACAGAGAGGCATGGGAATCAGTTATCACTGGGACAGGGGCCTTTCACCAAGGAACAGCAATGCACTCAGAGCCTGTCATGAGGGTTGAAGTGATGACTTTATATGGAACCTTCCTGCAGCCGACTTCAGTGTCAGCCTGTGTGTCTGATGGAGGTTAACCACACCCTATGTCAGAGAACCTTCTGGTTTCCACCCCTCTCTGTAGTCTGACATGGAGCCATGGGAGAGCCCCAGTGATCATTGAGAAAACCAGGCACAGCGTCTGGCATCAGCTCCCAGCGGGTGACCGTCTGCAGTACAGCTCTTAGAACTGTCCCAGACACACTTGCCAAGGATGGGGACTCGCTCAGTACTCTAGACCTAGGTGGGCTCCCTTGATGACGAATACTCTTTACTCGCAATAGCTCAAGTCGGGGGCTGGTCTTAAAAACAAAGGTTTCTGTGTATTTCGCTTGGTGTCAACTCTTAAGCATGATCTGCCCGCTGCTGGTTTTGGGTCTGCAAGCTCAGAGGCAGCCCTGCTCTGAGGGCTCGCACCGCTGCTTTGAGATGAGTCACATTGCACACAGGTGATGAGAGAACTTCTTGTGTTTTGGCAGACCGTGGAAGGTGCTCCCAAACGGCTCTTTACAGACCTAAAGGAATTGATCTCCACATTCGAGAAACCAAATCAAGGGCTGGTGGTTCAACTTGGACATCCGATGAAGCAAGCCAGCTTCTGCCCGAGATGGAGAAGATCACAGATAAAGTTGGATAGTATTTACGGTAAAAACTCTCACATGGGGGTCAGAAAGGAACTTTAGTCCCATTTCTTCCACTGATCGACTTTGTAGAATTTATACAGATACACACGCTGTTCTGTTGTCTTCTCTCTAAAAGCCTTTGCCCACAAAAAAGCAATGTCAGTCTTGGTGGGAAGCAGCGTCTTTGAGCCCCTGAATGTGGCCAATGCATGGGGCGCTCTGCCTGGCTAGTCCGAAGAGCAAGAGTGGTCCCCGGGCATTCTGGGAGAGCTGACTTCAAACTCAACCTGTGACCTTGTGTGAACCACGGGTTTGAGAATAGACGGACAAGTAGAAAAAATTTTCAAATGAGAAAATTGCTTCAGTGCCCTCCCCAAGGCCCATACTGTTACATTTTGCTCGATATTTGCTGAGCATTCATTTATTTAGTGTTAGGGGACAAATTATTTCAGACATATCCCTAACGGAATTAAGCCATGGTGGAAAATGAGAGATCGTTAGTAAATTTGAGGGCAGAGAATCTATGCTGAGGCCTCTCAAATCGTATCACTAGCAGCCACAGTGACTTAAGACGCCCCTTGAAACCTGCCCTTAGAAAATCATCTCTCTAGTATTTGTCAGTTATAACATGGTTTGAATTGAACACGGATTTCCTGAGACATGTACGGTTTACTCCTGTTTTCTAATGGTGTCATGTGTGGTCACGTATCTAAGCAGAGGGATTTTAGTTATCATCGGTAGCTGGGTGGAGGGCACTCGGGGGAGACACGCTGGCTAGGGAGAAGGGCAGAGGGCAGAGTTCCAGGGAGCCTGCAATCTCCCCACATTCTACTGTCTAAGTCACCCTCTGGGCTGCCAGGGCAAGCTTCTCACCGCCCAGCAAAACTAAGCATGGGTTTTAATGATGAAAATTACAACCCCTCCTCTGCCCCCGCCCCCTGCCGAGGACTGTGCATCCACGTACACGCAAAGTCACTTCCTACAGATTTAGTCCCATGACCCCGTTCCACCAAAACTTACAGGAACAAAAGCCCAAAAGGGGGCAGAGCTAGAAACCCAGGAACGTCATGTGCTGCAGCCCTTAGGAAAACCCAGAGGAGTTGCTGAGGCTGGTGGGGACAGTGGTCGTATCTGTCCAGCAATGATAAAATAATCACCAGTGCCAAGGGGAGAGTCCTTTCAAGATCTTTCTTAAGTTCTTAAGAACTGGGCGGGAGTCTTACCATCCTGGCTGCCCGTGCTTGGTTAGCTCTGGTAGGTGACTCCAAGTCTTCCACTACCAAAGGGGAGATATCCTCTCCTCAGCGCACTGGCTTCCTCCCCTTCCCTTGGCCTCCTTAGAATAAGCTTCAGAAGTTCTCATGCCTAGGGAGACACAGGTTTTCTGCTGGTGAGTGGAGGCATCTGGAGTGGGAGACTCGAATACCTAAACTTATAAAGAGACCCCTATTTTGCCAAGAGAGCTCTCTGTGATACGCCAGCTCTTGAAGATGTCACTCTGATGTGGCATTGAGGTCATCCTTGCCTGGGGAAGAGAGGTCTTCTTTCCTTTGAGTGAGGTTGGTCCGTGTGACTCCTGGGCGTTGAGCCTCACGGCTGGTCTTCTGCTTTTTTCCCTCCAGAGAACAGTAACAGCGACTATGTGGAGGTCTTGCCTTGAAGACAGAGAGACTGAGCAAAGCAATTAGAGTAGAGATGGGGTGACAGCTCTCACTGGCAACCCTGCCTCTCCTGCCAGTGTGGATCTGGAAGACTGAGCTCTAGGGGACAATTCAAACTCTCCTGGTCTGGGTGACTGAAGATGTTCTGTCCACCAGCCTCAGAGAAATCGCTCTCCAGATCCCTGCCTCCCATGCATACACCACGAGCAGCTTTGAAACTCCTTCCCCCTCTCACTCTTCTTGCTTGGGAAAGTCAGCCTGAACCCATTCTCCTTGACTTAGTAAAGATAGCATTACATCACGGTTGACGGCCTCCTGCAGACCAGGAGATCGGAGGCACAGCTTCATACAGACGAGAGCACACTTGGCCATGAGTTCTGAGCCTGAGTTCCAGTCCTGCGGCTCTGTGACTTTGGAGAAACTTCTAGCCCTGACTGGGGTCTCCACTTCTTCATCTGTAAAGCAAACACAAGTCCTGCTCTGCTGAGCCCGGATGTGGCGGGTGGAGTGGAGGAGTCCTGGGGTCATGGAGCTGTACCCGGGAGTGGCTCTGAGTCCCAGCCTTCCAAACACGCAGCATGGTCTCTGCACCGGCCTGTCCCGGTCTTGGTCATGGTGGGAGCCCTGACCTCCCACCTGTCCTTCTCCCCTGCATTCTAGCTCTTCTCCTTCTTACTAATCTTGATATTCCTGCCAGCCACATCCACAATTTCTCCCTGGTTTTGCCCAGTTTCGTTTACGCACCAACCACTTTGGCAGCGTGGATATGGTTCTGTACCGCAGTGATATCTGTGGGGATTTTGAAGATATTCTCCTTTGTGTGGTTCCTGTTCCCAACTGGATTTTAAGTGCCACCAAAGCACGGTTGGGTCTCCCTCATATTCTCCAATGTGGAAACGTGTGCTACGTAGAGTTGTGCCCATTCGCAGGATTTTGACTAGAAACACATTCCCAAAGGGTTTGTTGAATTTGTTCTAAGTCCTTTGTGTTTTTCTGCTGGTTAAAAATGTTAATCGTGTGCGGGTCCCAGTGTTGCACGGAATGTATAGAAACTTTCTCCATTTCAGTACCATGTTTGTTGTAGCCTTTAAGACAACTATTTTAGTTTTCGTCAGAAATATCTTGGGGCACCTGACTGGCTCACTGAGAAGAGCGTGCGGCTCATATCTTGGGGCCATGAGTTTGAGCCCCATGTTGGGTGTAGAGATTATGTAAACTTAAAAAAAAATGCCTTGAAATTTATTGATTTGTTTCTGCATCTACTGAAATAGTCACATTCCTTTTATCTTCATTCCATCATAGAGGTGAATTAGATTAATAAACTTGCTAATATTATACCATCTTTTCATTGCTTCACTTGATCATGCTGTATTATTTTCAATAAACTGATGGATTTAGAAAGTTAACAATTCATTTAAGACTTTCGTGTTAAAGCTCATAAGCCAAACAGAACTATAATTTACTGTATCATGGGTATACTACTCATAGAAAGTAAATGAAGCAGGCTTTCTCCTTTTTCTCTTTTCTGCTACAACTTTGTGAGGTAAGGATGATCTGAAAATTTATTAGTACTCTTTTACAAAAATGAGTTTGAAGCTCTGGTGAAGAGGAGAGGGGATTTTTTATTACTATTTAAATATCTTCAATGCTTAATGGTATATTCAATTATTTTTGCCAGTTTTGGCATTCTTTGTTCTCTCAGGAATTTATCCATTTTATCTAAACTTTTGCAATTATTGGCATATAGTTCATATTATTATTATTATTTTTTTAAAGATTGTATTTATTTATTTGACAGAGAGAGACAGCCAGTGAGAGAGGGAACACAAGCAGGGGGAGTGGGAGAGGAAGAAGCAGGCTCCCAGCAGAGGAGCCTGATGCGGGGCTTGGTCCCAGAACGCCGGGATCACGCCCTGAGCCGAAGGCAGACGCTTAACGACTGAGCCACCCAGGCGCCCCTAGTTCATATTATTTTTAAAACTCTGTTGGGACTGTAGTCATTCCTCCTTCTTCACTCTTCTGCTTTCCTTTTTTATTAATCAATTTTATCCATCTTACTAGTCCTGTTAGAGCCAGCTTTTAGTTTTGTTTTTGTTTTTTAAAGATTTTACTTATTTATGTGACAGACAGCCAGCGAGAGAGGGAACACAGCAGGGGAGTGGGAGAGGAAGAAGCAGACTCCCAGCAGAGGAGCCTGATGTGGGACTCGATCCCAGAATGCCGGGATCACGCCCTGAGCCGAAGGCAGACGCTTAAGGACTGCACTACCCAGGCGCCCCAGAGCCAGCTTTTAGTTTTGTTAATCTTGTTTTTAGATTGCTATTCTTGATTTCAGTGATTTTTTTATAATTGTTTTTTTAAAGTTTATCTGGCTTATTTGCACATTTTCTAATATATATATATATATATATATATATATATATATATATATGCCATGACTTTAGCTCATGGTACTATTTTAGTGGTATCCCACAAATTTTAACAAGTACTGTTTATTGCTGTTCAGGTCAAAGTATTTTTAATTTGTATAAAAATGTCCTCTCAATCAAGGACAATGTAGTAGTTTGTAATTGTTTTTAAACATACATTTCAGCTCTTATTTTTGTGTTGACTTCAAACTGTAGAGCGTTATGGTTAGATAACATGGTTTGACTTGACTTCTGAGGCTTCCTTGGTGAACATTCTGTGAATATTTCATTTGAGAATTGTTCTATTCATTTCAAAGTTCATTCTCAAGACCCACACTATGCATTTAAGATTACAAAACATGTAAAACAAATATTTTTATAGATTTTTCACTTATTTGAACTATGAAAGAGAAATGTCTCTCATTTTAACTCAATATATTAATAGTTTCGCTTTCTAATTACAATAGTTGGTGTACAGATTTGTCCCTATGGTTCTGCCATTCCTATTTTAACTTTAATGTTATACCTTTAGGTGTATATCTTTTTATAATTATAATCATCTTTATTTCTTTTATATGAAGTGCTTTTTTTCGCCTTTAATTATATTTTGCTTCATATTTAAATTGCTATTTTGGCTTTCTTTTCATTCATACTTTCCTAGCATATAATTTCCCATCCCTTTGTTTTCAAGTTTTCTCATATCTTTTGTGGTGACTCTGTCTTCTGTAGACAAAATATTGCTGGATCTAAGTTAAGATTCTTTTTGTTTGGTGAGTTCAGTACGCTTACATTTATTACAGTTTGTTCTATTGGAGTTTATGTCTGCCATTGTTCTGAGCTGAATGTTTGTGTCCCCCTCCCCCGTCCTATGTTGAAGCGATGGTGCGATGGTGTTTAGAGGCGGGGCTTCTGGGAAGTAATTAGATTTACAGAAATCCATGACGATGGTGCTCTCATGACGCGATTAGGACCCTTATGAGAAGAGACACCAGAGTCTCTCTCCTGTGTAAGCACCAAGAAAGGATTTGTGGGGACACAGTAGGAAGGTGGCTGTTTGCGCCCCTGGAAATGGCCCTCACCAGACACCCAACTTGCTGGCGCCTGATCTTGGACTTCCCAGGCTCTGGAGCCGTGAGAAATAAAGTCTCATAAAATGTTCGTTGTTTAAGCCACCTGATTTATGGTGTTTTGTTATAGTAGCCTGAGCTAAGATAAAAATCTTACTCCAATCTTTCCATTTACCATATTTTGTTTCCTTTTTCTGCTTTCTGGCAAACAGATCAAGTTCACCTATGCTAATTTGAAGGCTCTATTTTTTCCTAGACATTTTTGTTGGTCACCCATACCTTATTAAGACCTGTATTTTTGTTTTTCTCTACAATATTTAAAATATTTCAATTGTTATCATTAAGCATACTCTCACTTCTCATTCGTTGCCATCATCACCCTTGATGTTCTGATGTTATCTAAAATTGGAATTATCATCTACTCCTACGCCCTCAACAATACAAAAATCTTAAGCCATTATTATTTTGTACCTGGTATTCTTTTTGAGATGTCTAATGTCAATCTGATTCTCTTTATTAGCTCATTTTTTCCCCCTGAAAACTTTATTATTAGCATTTTATTTTTCAGGGGCGCCTGGGTGGCTCAGTTAAGCGTTTGCCTTCAGCTCAGGCCATGATCCCTGTTCCACAAGGAGTCTGCTTCTCTTTCTGCCCTTCCCCCACCCCCTGCTTGTGCTCTCTCTCAGATAAATAAAATCATTTTTTTAAGCATTTTATTTTTCAGTAATCTTCACACCCAACGTGGGGCTCAAACTCACAACCCCAGAGATCAAGGGTCATGCGCTCCACCGACCGAGCCAGTCAGGCGCCCCTCCTGGGAACTTTAAAGATGGTCTGTCTTTACGGTCTTCAATTTCACAGTAATGTGTCTGAGTGTAAATTTTTCCTTCTCTATCCTGCTTGAAAGTCTATATGCCATTTTCTCTTTGTTTTAACTTTTCGGGACTTCTGGAAATTTTCATTTTTTCTCCAAAGATATCCCCCCCTCTATTTTCTCTCTTTTACTGGAATTCTTAGTTAGGAAGGGCCATCTCTTTTGTTTTTTCCCCCACATACTATTTGTTCTTAGGAAATGATCTTAGGAACAAGACAAAGCCACCTTTTGCAAAAATTAGTTACCAGAAACTGCAATGCCTAAAGTAAGCCACAAGAGGTCAGACAATAACCAAGAAAACAAATGGTGTGCGTGTGTTCAAAAAAAAAAGCTTGGTGATGAACCCTGGTAGCTATTAAAACCTGAACCATTCCTCGGAATAATACTTCTTATTTAAATGTTTAATCTCCAGTGTCAATAACAGGATTAGTGTATAAGCCAGCCTCCCCCCCCCCAACCCGCAGTTTGAAATTTGAAACGCAGAAGTGGGACTGTTACTTCTGCTTGGGGCTGAAAATCTTGCAAATTCTAGAGCAGATTTCTACCCAAAACCTTTGTGAACGAATATTTTCAAGCGGCACTAGTGTCAGCTCTGGCGCTTACTGGTAGAGTGACTTCGGGCAAGTTGCCGAAACTCGCTTAGCCTCTGGTCAGCCTCCCCTGCAAAATGGGGTAATAGTTCTCGCCACAGAGAGTATTGTGGGGAATCAGAGACCACGCCAGCACAGGAGAACGTGGGAAAAATGCAGCCTTTGCTCTTTCCTCTTCCGTAAAATGAGGGGGTTTGGTGAATGGGTCTCTCAATTCCTATCCTGCACAAATCTTTAGATTTCGATGGAAAAGGTCCATTGGAACCCCTGGAAAAGGTCCAACTCAAAAAGTTATTTCTGGGCCATGACCATTTCCTGAGGATTTTTATCAGTCTGGTGTGATGGAAACAGAGAAGAGCCAGGTGGAGAGAAGACACCTGGAGACCTAGGCCTCCAGGTCCTGCCCTGCCCTTTATGCGTTTTTAAGATTCAGGCTCTGCTTTGTCACTGCCTCAACCTCAGTGTACCCATCTATAAAATGGGGCTGAAATAACTATGTCAAGAGATGTGAGAATTAATGAGATCATGGGTGCGACTCTCGTGGAACACAGTGAGAGACTGTATCTGAAAAACGGGCTTCACAGGATTTCCTTTACAGGGTTATCGAGAAAAACAAGGGAGATAATGAATGTAAATTGATTAGCACAAATTCCTGGAATACATAGGAGCTTTAGAAATATAATAATAAAGCACCAATTGGGCGCCCGGGTGGCTCAGTCGGTGAAGCGTCTGCCTTCGGCTCAGGTCATGATCCCAGGGTCCTGGGATCGAGCCCTGACTCAGGTTCCCTGCTGGGTGGGGAACCTGCTTCTCCCTCTCCCTCTGCTGCTCCCCCTGCTTGTGCTAATAAATAAATCTTTTAAAAAAGAATAAAGCACCAATTAATAGCGAAGCCCAAAGTGGTAGAGAGCGAATGTTAAGCATCGGAATGCAGTGCTGGAGAAGCGGCCCCCCGAGACAGGCAGGTGCCTGGTGTTGAAGTGTGCCCCTTCCTGCAGGAGGCTGGACATGCGTGCCGGCTTCCGCTGGCTCCGAGGTGAGGTGGCACCTGTCCAGGGAACTGAATTAATGGAGGCTCCGGCTGGAGATAAATGACCTACACACTGGCCCATTAATCATTCTCCACTCTGCCAGTGGCTTCCCTCAATCCTCTGAAGTCCGTGATCAGGTGCAGGGACTGCGTGTGGGCAGAGGCCCTGAGGAAGGGGCTGGTCGGTGCCAGACCTCAGTGAAAGCCCCGTCTAGTCAGTTGCACACAATTTAGCACCTGATTGTGTGGGGGGGACATATTTATAAAATCTCCTGAAATAAATGAGAAGTTCTTGGACTTCAGTTCACAGCACATCTTTACTGATTACTGAGCTCCTGAGATGTGCCAGGCCCTGTGCTGCAGGCTGAGGCCTTAGAGATGGACAGGGCATGGCCCCCCCCCTTGGGCTCAGGGGCCTGGGGGACAGACCAGGAAGCAGATGCTTTCCACATCGCACGACAAGTGCCAGGATGAAGACCGCACAGCCGGGGGTGGCATCTGGGAAGGACTCCCAGAGGAAGGGATGCCTGAGCTGAAATGTGAAGGATTAATTAAGATAGCCTGGCAAAGTCAGTGGAGAGAGAAAGGCAGGCAGAGAGGGACCAGGCAGATGGACAGTCTTGTACGAAGTCATGGAAGCAGTTCTGAGCATGTCGGGGGCTGGGGTACTGAGGCACAGAGGCGGTAGGAGGAGAGGAAGCTGGCGAGGGGGGCTGGGCTGGGGGTGGTCTGCGGCGCAGAAAGCCTGTCTCACACCTCTTCAAGCTGTTCACAGATGGCCTCGGCCTCCTCCCAGCGTGTATCACCCACATCTCCGCTGGGTGATGAACAAGGTCTTGGGGTGAGGACTGGGCAGGGCTGCCGACCACAGCCGCATCCTTCAGCTTTATTATACGGCGGGGAGGGGAGGGGGGTGTCACTTCCCAGACGGCCTCCATCCCCTGTCCGGAAGACTCAGCTCCTCGAAAATGTCCTCCCTTGGCCCGGTCTAACGACAGTTCTCCAGGTCTGCTGCAAGACCGTCTGACAGTTCTTGACAGAGAGGACCTAGGACTTAAATTGAGCAAGGAGGGTGGATAGAATTTACTGGATACCTGGAGAAGGCTGGGGAGGTAGTACAAAGATGAGTAATCCAGACTTGTTCTGAGCTCTCCTATCCAGCAACTGGGTCTGTCCCTGGTGGGCTGAGGATGAAGAGGGAGCTCAGACCCTGGAGCTGCGAGCGCTAAGCCCGAGGGGCTCACTTCCTTCCATTTCAGAAGGCCAGGCTGCTCCACTGGCCTCCCGGTGGCCTGGACCACCCCGAACCACTCCCATGTCACCACAGGGAACATCTTCCAAGTGGCCGTGAGTTAGCCCATGAAGCGGGACGAACACGCCTCCGTGCTTAACCACCAGACCGACAGGAGTCAGCGAGCACACAGGAATCCGGAAAGAACAAGGTAGCAAACGTGCACGGGGCTTTAAGGAAGAAGGTAGCAAATGGCCCTGAAAACGGCTAACTGGTTAAATAGTAAAAACAAAATCAGTTGCAGTTTGTTGGGGGTTGCTTTTTCATTTGGGGTTTTTTGTTTTTTGTTTTCCCTTTCTAGCCATTTCCAGGGAACAAATGCTGGCCGTGTCTGCGGCGGACACATCGCTCAGGCACCTCCCACGAGAGAGAGGGCAGCCTGGTGCATCCGAGTTGGCCTTTCAGCATCCTGTCAAGCGTGCTTCCCCGTCCATGTGGGCCATAACCCAGGGGTCCGGTCCGTGCGGCAGGGCTGGCCCCGGCTCCCTCGAGCGGCACTGTTTATCACGGCAGCAGCTGGAGATAAGCTGGATACAAAGAGGATTTGTGTCTGAGGGACGAGCCCTAGATACCCAACGCGGAGGAATTTTCTCATTAGTCGGTGCTGGGGACTCTGGGCTCCCAGGGCGCGGCCCAGCGCGAAGGGCAGCGGGTTGGAGGGGGTGCCGGAGGGGAGAGCACTCGGAGATGCTTTCCCTGAACATTCCTGTGGGAGAGCTGAAAGAGACGAAATGCCATATGCATGTAGGATGCTGTCCGGGGGAGGGGCAGGGAGTCATCTACGGGGGCTGAAGTTTTTTGTGCAGATTTAGTTACTTGTTCCCGCTCCCAGGGGAGCCGCAGCGGGGGCTCCGCATGGGGCACCCCACATGCTGCTTGCAGAGTGAAGCCCAGGGGACCCTGAGGGCCCAAATCTCAAAGATAAACCGTTGCCGAGACATCTGCAGCTGCCAGCTGGACTGCAGAGCTGGTGGGAGAGACGGGGGTGGACCGGACGCCGAGTCAAAGCACAGAGAGTTCTAGAACACTCCCTGGATTCGCTGACCTGAAAGGAATTCCAAAGCCTGAGAGCAAATTGAACCAGAAGGCACTCTCGGAGTTGAGAGCAGCGCCCGAGGTGCCATCCTGCACTAGCAAACTCCATTAATTCTGAAGACCAACTGGGGTTCCCAGCAGCCCATGCACGGACTTCAGGAACGAAGTGGGTTTCTTGACGACCTCTGCTTTGTTGGTTTTCTTCAGCAGTTACTCAGATGACGCTCTGAGGAAAAACACTACCAGTTGAAATTCATCGGGCCCCCTGCTTTGGCACTTCCACTGTATTTTGATATTCTGCTAACATAGCCCATTCGTCACAGGGCAGGTTCCACGGCGTCCTCACCCCCTTGCAGACATGGAGAGAGAGAACAAGGTGCCCCTTTCCCACCAGGTTACTGCACCAGACAGCACTTGGCTCCTGGCGGGGCTCGGATACGTCCTCTGAATAAGTGCATTTTTGTGCCTCGATTTCTAGACCAGAGAACAGCATTAAGAGTGACATATGCACATCCGTTTTTACACTTACAAGTTTCCTCAAAAAAAAAATTTTTTTATGCTACAATTTTCCATATTTGATCTTCACCCAAAATAACTGCTTTGCATCACAGTGGAAAAGAAAGGCATGTAGAAGGCACATCTCACACCCAAATGCTTGCAGGAGCCCATCCAGGAGCCACCCAACGGGAAAAGTTACCTGAAGAAAGTCGCTGGGGCTTAGCCTTACAGAGAAGGTTGTACTGTAAGTAATCTCAATGCTTTCTCCCGGTGCATGGAATGTGTTGGATTGGTGTCCGTGTTTCTCCTGCTTTCCCAGAACAACGCGCTGTCCCCCACTGCGGAGCAAGCCGGCCACCTTCGAGCACCATTGTCTTCTTGCACATGCTCTGAGAAACTAAGAGTGGGGTTCGACGCGGAAAAGGCTGGAGCCTCCTGCCCGAGGCATTTCGGATGTGCAGCCTGGGACCCCACGTGCTGGACTGTAGAATTCCGCCCCCCCACCCTGGTAAAGGACAGAGCTGGGCAGAAAGGCCCCATCCGTCCCCCTTTAAAAATGTGCATGGTTTCTATGAACAGACTGAAGGCCTCTTTTTCTGCCCCCCCCCCTCATCTCTTCTCCACTTCCTCCCTTTTGAGATGGTTAGAGGCCTGGCCAATTCTCAGCTGTGAGAGTCCTCTGGGTCCCTGGGTTCGACACTCGCCTGGGGGGTCACAAGGCTTCGGGCTAGACGTGCTCCAAGTCTCCAGTCTCTCCAAAAGTGAGCTTCGAGGTGGCCCTAGGGCAGGGAAGTACTTCCACCAGCAGCTCTGGTCCCTCCGAAGGTCTGTGCGCACAGGCACAGCCCCGTCCCCTCCCCTGTGGAAGAGGGCCGTACCCCAGGTAAGTCACCACCTAGAGGACAATCCAGGGGTCCAACTTGCATTTCCTCCTGAGGAGGGGCTTACCCACATCTGTCATGTCACCCCGGAAACAGCCACATGATGGTCAGGTTGGAAGGGGGACCCTATGCAACCGTCCAGTTAGAGGGACAAATGGGGGGCCAACCTGAGATCACTTCCCCCAAGGGCCTCAGGTGGGGGGTCAGCAGGCAGTGCCCACCTGCCTCACATTTCGACCTCTGTCTTGCCAGTCCAGACTCCTAACCCAAAATGCCAGTGCTCTCCACCCAATAAGCCAGCCTTGAGAAAACCAACCACTTCCCATCAGTCCGGAGAAACCAAAACCAAACTGGCAAAACCAAACCAGATCGTTTTATTCTGCAGTTCCCTTCTACCAGAACACTACTAAAAATATAAATATAGAATCTCTAGAAAATACTCGGAATAGATCTGTAATCGTCCTGCCTCAGACCGGGGCCAACCTCTTTGTTCTCTCAAAGTCTATTTGTCTTCATACCATCCACGTACATCACACAGATACATTTCCCTCTGTGCAGGGGAACACACCACCCTCCTGCAGCTTCTGGAAGCTCACCTGTGATTTATCAGGGGAAGTCTACGTGCTGACCAGGGGAATACAGTGGGGTTGAGGGGGTAACAGGGAAGAGA
Source organism: Ailuropoda melanoleuca (assembly GCF_002007445.2). Classification (NCBI taxonomy): domain Eukaryota; kingdom Metazoa; phylum Chordata; class Mammalia; order Carnivora; family Ursidae; genus Ailuropoda; species Ailuropoda melanoleuca. The sequence goes on from NC_048225.1 coordinate 122,844,683, forward strand.
CTCTGTGCCCCCAACTTCCTTATGCAGACCCAGAAGGTGGGTCCTTTGCTTCTCATTATCCTGTATCAACTGGGCCACCAAGGGCAGAGCTCCCAGAGAAGCTGGACATGGGGGGGGGTGCATGGGCAGGGGGGTTGGCTGCCAGGCTGTGATCACAGGAAGGTCAGGCTGTCGCAACAGACACAGGAAGCTGGTCAGAGCCCAGGCCTTCAGCAGGACTAGAAGCTGTCACTGCTGCCGCCTAGGGGCAGCACTCAGCCCCCAGCACCAAGCAGTGTCACGGAATCCAGGATGGGACTTCAGGCTCCGGCCCCCCTCCCCCAGGTGGCAGCTTCACCCCTGCGAGAGGACAATGGCTGGGGTGGAGATCATAGGCCAAAGGTTGGAGCAGGGTCCCGCCGGCCCTCGTTTGGCATCAGACACGAGACTGAGGATCTCCAGCGTCATCCTGGTGATGGTCCTGGGACGACCTGGGATCCCTGGGCTGACCCTGAGGCTGAGGGCCAGGACCTCAGCAGGGGGTGGCATGGAGAGCAGGGTGCTTAAGCCAGCCGGGGCCCGCCAGCTCTTTGCACAACTGGCCACCACATCACCCAGCCAGGGCCACCCTGATCTCTGGGGCAGGAGCCCCAGGGGGCACGGCTCTGCTAAGTTTCCCGCCAGAGACACAGATGGAGCTTCTGGCGTGGAAGCTCCCAGCACACACCCCCACCCCCAGCTCTGTATTGGGTGCAAAACTCCTAGCCGGTCTGGGAGGACTCACAGGCTTCCAAATGCTAGTCCCAAGAACTTCTGAGTCTCGGGGTCAGAGGTCACACCGTCCTGATGTTCTTGGAGGAAGACGGCAGGATCTAGACCTTTGGTAGGCGCTCTGCCCACTGCGCCCTAGCCTGCAGGGTACCCGGCCTGTGCAGCCCCTTGACGGGGGGGGCGGTGAGGGAGCGAGGCTTTGCTGTGAGCGTGCCGTGCAGCCTGGCTTTCTGAAACAATGGAAGACGGGGCGCGAGATGGGGTGGGAAGGCTGTGCCAAGGTTACAGGGCTGCAGAAGCAAGGCCATGGGAAGGGCAGCCGGCACCCTGGCCAGCCCCCCCCCCCAATCAGGCTCCCGGGTCCAGAGAAGTTGGTTGGATGTTTCACACGGCAGAGGTGGGGGCGAGGGAGCAGAAACTGGGTGATAGGGTAAAGTGGGAAGTGAGCAGTGCCGGGGGGAGGGCAGGGGGAGCCAAATGGACAGAAAAGGGGCAGCAGCAGAAGTCTCAGGAGGAAGACTGCCCACCGGCCTGCCACAGCTAGATGTGCCACGCCAGCCTTCTCCCAGGGAGCCAGCCACCCTGTTCAACAAAAGGGAGGTTCTCTTCTTGCTGCAAAGGCCCCCAGGGTTGGGTTCACCCCCCGACAGGGTCTCCTGGCCACAGGAAGACAGCATGACAGGATCCCTGGTGGGAGAGAGGAACATAAAAGTGGGTTAACCCAGGAGGGCAGGAACCAGTTAGGGTTGGATGAACCGGGTTGGTCCCAGACATGGATCCCGAAGGCCGGGATGCACAGAGGACTATGTGGCATCCGGGCAAGGAGAAGGCAGGACAGAGGCCCCTCGAGGGAGACCCAGGCAATTTCAGCACAAGAACAAGGCACCTCCTGCCTAGTGAGAGGTAGCTCGCCCCACAGCCCCTGCCACATCCGTCTCACGTCCGGCACCCCAGCTCTGGCACTTACCACACCCGGACCCTACATCTGCCTCGTTTCAGGCCGTGGGGTTGTCCCCGAAAAGCGCTCTGACCCCCCAATGGCTGCTCTGTCCTCATCCTGTCTTCTCCACGACTTCTGCTCCAGGTTCTCTCAAGGCCAGCTGCCTAGACGCCAAGTTCCTGGGCCCACCCCCAAAGCAAGATGGTAATCGGCTCCGCTGCCTCTGCTGGGGCGTGCCCAACCCTGTCCTCACACGGCAAGGGGTGCCCTGGCCTCCCCTTCTGCGCAGGGAGCCCACAAGTACCCCCTTCCCCCAGTGCCACCTCAGTGGTGGGCTCTGTGCCCTGCCCCGGGGGCTTGGTGCGTTCCCCAACTGGCCAGATGGGAAACAGCCGGAGAACCCCCCGTGACCAGGCTGCCTCCAGGTCTCAGGCCTGGTGTTTCCTCCGGCCCACACCCAAAGGGCAGAGGCAGGCAACCACCTGGGGCCTCCACGGTCTTGGGACCGAAAGGAACAGTGGCTGGGCGGCACTCAGGGTATGCGGCTTTCCAGGACTGGGCCCATCATCAGCCAAACCCATCATTCCCCATCAGCCAGATTCCCCCACCTGAGGCAGGAGAAACGAGTCAGGGCACAGAGGGAGAGGGGCGGGGGCAAAGGCAGCGCACAGGAGGCAGGCAAGACCCTTCATCCCAGGCCGGTGGCCCTGGGGTCCAGTGGGAAGTCAGGGCAGCTTGGGAGTAGAGGTGCTCCAACATCCTGGGGCTGTGGCCGACACCCAGAGGAGCTTACAGAAAATGAGCCTTTAACGAGAACGACTGAGGGACTCCTGGCCCTCCACAGCCCACATGGGGGGACTGGCTCTCTGCTGAGCTCTGCACGCAGAGCTGGGGGGCAAAGGGTACCAGGGAAGGAGACGGCAGAAGGGAAAGGGAGGCTTGGCAGGGAGAAGAGGCCCTACTCAAAGGAGAGCAGGTCTGGGTGTGGGCCCTCATTGTCAAGGCTGGAGGTCCGCGCCTGAGGAGGGGGGCCGCTGTCCTCCAGCGGCTCGTCCAGGCGGATGGGGCTCAGGCTGAGTTTGAGGCCATTCCTCTCGAGGAGGCCAGGGGAGGAGGCCCTTCGGCACTCAGTCATCTTCAGCTTGGGTTCGTCCTGGCCGTCCTGGTGAATCAGGTCAGGCACGGACAGGGAAACCTCTCCATTGGGCAGAGCCTCGCCCCCATCCGCCATTTCCATGGGGGCCTCCGGCTGGGCAGTGGCAAGGGTGTCCGGGGGCTGCCCAGGAGACAGCTCTGTCCCATACTCCAGGCTGCTCAGGACGGGCTGGGATGAAATCAGCATGTCCTGCGTGGTCTTCAGGGCCCGAGGGGTTCGCTTCCTGGTGACGGGAGGCGGAGGATCCAGCCGAGGGAACACTTCTTGCTGCGCGGATCTGTGGGGTTGATGACAACAGGCACATGTGCTTTAAGGATGGCGAGACCCCAGCGCCCCCAATTTCCTTCTCTAGCTCCCACTGCACGGCAGCTCACCCACCCAGCAAGCGCTCTCCTGCTGGGGCCTCATCCTCGGTTTGGTGTGTGGGTTGCGGCAGCTTGAGCACGGCCGGCTTTCGCTGGTGCCCCCTGCCCCCCACCGCCCGCCCCAGCTCAGTGCTGACAGCCGCTCAGTGTTGCTGCTGGGACCACGGGTGAGCCGGGTCACATCAGAAGCTTTGCAATGAGCCCTAGGAGGGACACTGCCAGCTCAGGAGCATAGTAGGTGTCGAAAACAAGGCCTGGAAGGGACCGGTTGACCCCAGCAGGCTTCTCCCTCTCCTGCCCCGGTGGGTCCCATGGACGCCCATGTTCCTCCATTACCACCAGTGGGGCAGCGGGTCGGAGGTGTGGCTGGGTGGGAGCTTCAAGCAATGCCGGGGTTCGAATCCAGCTCTGCCCACAACTAACTCCGTAACCGGAAGCTCCCCACCTTATCCCTCTGAACTTAGCTCTGTGCCAGATGGGAACGATCCGATCCACCTCAGGGCCGCTGCAAGGGTTAGGGGAGCGAACACCTGACGGGCAAACCTCGGCCGTGGTGATGGGGTGGCAGCCAGCAACCAGGCGCCCGGCCCAGCCCTGTTCTCCACATGACAAGCTCGCGTCCCTGGCTCAGGGCTGCTCTCTGGAGGCACAGGTTCACCCCGGGGCTCTGCGAGCACGCCCCCCCGCACGCCCCCCCACCCCGCACTCACTTCTCCTCCTCGCCAGCAACCCCGCCAGCCAGCCGGGCCCCCGCGGTCCTGTTGATCTCCATGGCGCCCGCACTGTCCAGGCTCGAGGGCTCTTTTCTCCGCAGGAAGTCGTTCACTTTGGCCCCCACGGCTCTGCCTAGGTTCTTGAGGTGCTGGCTGCTGCCCACCCAGAGTCCCGGCCCACCAGGCTCCACCGACCCCAGAGTGGCAGAGCCAGGGGCCGCCAGCCTGGACAAGTGGGGGAAGGAGCAGCTGGGTTGCAGCTTCAGAGCGTGGGCCGCGTTCAAGTTCTCAAACATGCCGTGGTCCACTGCAAACAGAGGGGAAGACGGACACAGTGAGCGGACACGGGTCACTCTGCCTCTTCCCCTTACACCACACCCACGGCTGGCACTTCCCGAGGCTCTGGGAACATTCGGGAGAGAACCAGCAGACACACTCTTGACCCTTCCCCTCGGTGTTCCTGATGGTATGTGGGACTAGCAGTACCAGCTCTGCCCCGTCCAGTTCATCGGTGACAAGCTCGAGCCATAAACCTCTAACTTCAACCGGACTTATCCGTTTAAACCTGCCTCCTTGACCCCTTCCCTTGGGGTCACCGAGCCCTCTGAAGAAAAAACAATGAAGTCATGAACTATGGTATTTTTCTATCACTGTGAACACAAGCTGAGCGGACGCCAGCACTGGGGTCGAAGCTGTAGGAGGCTCGAGGTGGAAGCCCCCCACTGAAAGCCGCCTGTGGAGCCCATTCTCTCTGTGGGAAAACGGGCCCCCTTTCTCCTGAGGAGGAACGTGGGAGAACGGGCAGCTGCGTGCAGAGAGATGCCAAGTGGGGGGTCCAGCCCGGCTCACGCCAAATTCCTGGTGCCAAGGGAGCAGGGGGAGCTTGACCAGCACCTCCGACAGCCCGAGATGGGCTGTACATAGGGATCCTATGTACAGACCAGGAGGACAGGCTCAGAGTAATGACCGCCTGCCCGGCCTGAGGTCCCAGGGCCATTACTGGTGGGGCTGAACCAGCACTCTGGTGTTCTCACCCTCTCCAGCACTTCCCTTCGGCCTGGGATCATGGAAAAGCTGCCTCACGGATGGCCCTTCTCTCCAGATCTTCGGTTGGAAAGACTATCTCCAAGGGCTGCAGGTAGACCCGTTGGGTTGTCAACATTGGCAGGGCAAAGGCCAGGTCTCATTCACCTTCGTATCTTTAAAGGCTAGCCTGGTCTGGTACACATTAGGTGCTCAATAAATCTCTCAAACTGCCAGACCCATTTTGCAGATGGGAGAATTGTAGAGGCCAAGATCATAGCTCCAAGGTTTGTCACTGGAACGACTGGCGCTCAGGGCTTTAAGCCACACCATTCACACGCTTGTACCAGGGCATTCCCACCCCCACCTGGAAGTCAAGCTCAGTCCTCCAAGGAGCCAGATCCATTCTGCGGCCTTGGAAGCACACGGGAGGTTTCTGTCCTTATCAACTACTCCAGATACTCTGTCCATCTGGGGGGAGGAGAGATTACACTTGGTCACGGACTCTGTTTTCTACACCTCTAAGTGCCTATTCACGCTGACCCTTCCCAAGAGTGAGGTTGGGCGTGCTGCTTCTTGCGTTGAACTTGGCCTAAGGTAGCTCTCTCTGCCCTGCATTGCTGAGTCCCCAGCCAGGGGACGCATCTCCCTTTATTGCGGTTTTAACAGGCATATCCTTTCTGCACCAAGTAGCTAGAGAAGCCCTATTGTAAAGGTCTTCAGGCAGCAGCAGGAAGCTGTGGGGAGAGGAGTGGATGAACCCCAGCCCCAGGTCTGCACGTCTGCTGCACACACAGGAAAAGCACCACGGCGGGGGCCGTGACAGGGAACTGGGTTAGAACAGCCCTGGGGTCTGGGGCACAGAGCTGACTGGCTGGGGCGGCCTGGGCTCCAGGTGTGGCCACACCACACTAGCAGGACTTCCAGCCCAGCCCACAACGGGGTTATCAGCTCCTCTGACTCTACTCCGAGCGCTATCTCGCCACACCACCACCCACTTCTGCACACTTTCCCTATTGCATCCCGTATCCTTCTAGTTTTTCTTTAATCATAAAATCTGTGGACTCGTAGAGAAGCCCTTCGAAATGAAAGCATTTAACTATTTCCCCCCAAACCAGCAAGTATACTTGGGTCACTGTGAAACCAGGGCAAATGTTCAAAAGAGGTTCTCTGCGGAAGGCAGATCCCCCACCACTTCCTGGCTCAGATACATCCGTGGTGGTCTCCTTACTGGTTTCGAGTTAAATCTACAGTGCAGACGTGCTCTTTCTGAAAGTGTAAGTAACAAACACCTAAGTGACTTGCGAATTGTGAGCTCCTCTTATTTGAAAAACATTCTAATAAACATGAGTGACGGATGACGCACCATTGTAGATTTCCTGTATTCTCGCTCTCTACCCTTCCGAAGGCCTATGCTGAATTCTCAAGTCATTTAAAGATAACCTGTCCCAGGCGCTCTTGACAGCTCCCCAAGTCTTCCTGGTATACGCACCTTGGCTCGATAATGAAATGGTGAGCTCCTTAAGGGGATGCAGCATTCCAGTGATTTTTACTTTCTGGAGTGCTCAGCATAGGGCCGGCACGAGAGTCGGCATTTAGGAAGTTTGGCTTAACTGAACTGGCTTTTTACAGGAATACTTAAAACCTGACCACATTATGGGCAGAGAGTGTAAAGAACTGTTCCCGAGCCTTTTTCCATTTACAAAGGCCACTCATAACCTCCTCTCTTGAGGTCAGCCCGGGAACGACTACTCTTCTCTCAGAAGTGGGACTCTGGGGAGGCTTCCTTCATTTCCACACCCGAAGGATGTGCCATGCGTCCCTTTCCTGCTGATGGCACTAACGACCCCCACACTCTGTCCCTCCCTCTGGACTAGACGCGGGGTGGTTCGAAACATAATGGCAATGATGGGGAAAAAAAAAATGAGGAGCCCCCGACCTGGTGGCCCGCCCCGTGGCATCCCCACATGCACACATCCGTGCAGAGCAAAGCATCTGTGACGTAAGTCGTCCGTAAGGAAAACGGTATCTTACCTGTCCGAGAAAGGGGCTCAGAAAGCAGGTGGGAAACAAACGAGAGAGAGAGACACACATTTTATGTAGTGGCCGACCACTTTGGGAGTGTCACCTCCTGCCTGGGCCACCAGCAACAACATACCAGGAGCGTATAACATGTGAGACAACAGCCCCGCTGCCAGGAATATCACCAACCCCGGATAACCAGGTGCCCACAAACTGTTCAATACCTAGACCGAAAGAGTCATGTATTTAAAAACTCTACAAACAGGCACTAACACAGCTTCCCATGTGTTCCCCAATATTTTGAGCCCCCTTTCCAGGAAGTCTATCTGAAGTTCCCGAGCTGGGACGGGAAGAATTCAATGAACCCCCGCAGGATCAAGTTCAAAATCTTCTGGATCCCGTGTGCAACGCTCATTACTCTCCTGTCCCATTTCTGCACATAAATCACCTGATTTTAGACCAGGGAGACGTTCATTCATTCCAAGTGTCTAAATGTACAAAACAGGAGGCCATGGTGGCGGGGGCGGGGGGCTGGTTTGCCTAATGCTGCATAGGTCGCTAACGGCAGAGCGGGGGTAAGGACTCACACAAGCCAACTCGTAGGACCCCAGGATCTATCTCTGCACCACAAGGGCCACATCAAATCGCCAATACCCTCAAAGCTGCCAAAGTCCATGGTGTCCATTAAATTCAACTCATTCTAAGCTTCCAAGCCAGGCCCTGAGGGAGGCAGTGAGGTTCTCCACCCTGTCCTGCAACGTCAAAGTCCTGTGGGCGGATACCAACGGGAAGACGACTCCAGGCTCTCACACAGCTCACTCGCATGTGCACCTGCTCCACGACCGGGCCACGTCTTCCCACGCAGCCCGAGCATATACATGGTTAGAAGAATGCACTCTGTGTACCAAGCCTGCACCTGTTGTGACGCTGTAGAAAGGGGCTTATCGTCAAAGTGGCACGATCACCTTTCACCCTTACTCACATCCGTCCACTGGGTGAGGCTGTGATAGGACAGAAGCAAAGCAGAGACAAGAGGCACCCTGGCCGCTCTGGAGGGCACTCTCCCTGGCAAACTGCTTATAGAGAGCAAAATGGTGTTGAGTAAGCCGCCCGTCTGTGTTTTAGTCATTTGCTAAAAATAGACAGCGCCGACCATTTAAAACATTATCTGGTCCCTATTCTTAGGCAGCGCACACTGAAGTATTTAGACACAAGGGCCATGGCGCTTGTAACTTACCTTGGAATAGCTCAGCAAACCAAGTACGGGGTGGAGGGAGGAGAATTGATAAAGCAAACAGGGTAAAATGTTAACAATAGGAAAACCTGCATACAGAATACACGGAAACTGAATTTAGTTTTGCCACTTTTTGTCACTTTGAAACGATTTCCAAAGAAAATCTAAGTATTATATCCCAAACTTAAAAACGGAAAGAACAAAAACATCTGATGGCAGAGGTGAGGCAGATGAAGGAGAAGCAAAGCAAGAAGCTTATTCAGAGAGGACAGAGGTCCCCAGAGCTGGGAGGGGGTTACAGCAAGGACACAAAAAGGACACCAAAGATCAATGGGGCGGGGTCAACAGATGACATTGTGGTCACATCTCTGCCATAGGCTTCCTTCCCCCTGGGCATTCTCAATCGAGGCAGGCCAATGAGCAATGACAAAATTTAAGAGACTCCATCTTTGGAAGGGACAGCCTGGCCAGCGCGTGGAATCATGTGACCTTCTTGTGATGTCAATTGTACTCAGAATGTTCATCGTCTGGACAACCCAAACAGCCTCTTGGGAGCAGATGTGTGATCTCCATACCCTACGGTAGTCAGAATATGGAGAACTTCTCACTCCTCAGCATTTCTGGACCTCGAATCCCTTCCTCAGCCCTGAGCACTTTTCCCGACATTATGTCCTCACGTGCCACCAGCTTGCCAGGTAAACTCTGGTGCCACTAGGGCCACAAAAATGTGGTTTTTTGGAAGCTTTTAATTGAGTACTCTACCAGATGTTACAGGACTACGATTTAGTGAGAAAGTCAAATTACACATGGGGAGAAAATAATTTTTCAAAATGCTGCATTCGTGGTAAGTAGTTCCTGCTGTTTATTCATTTCTGGCAAGGGAATGATGGGGGGAAACATTTGTTATCCAGTCCCCACCCCCAGAATCTCAGGTGACTGTCTATATAGAGTAGGGGCTACTTTTAGCCCTGTTTGGGCAAGCTGGAGAAGAGGCAGGCTCACCAACCCCTCAGCAGGGACCTAGGAGGCAGGGTCTCCGGGTAGCACAGCAGGGAATCAAGGCTCTGAGGACGTGCTACTCCAAGCATGGCCTGTGGGCCTCCACGTCGGCCTCACCTGGGGGCTTGTTAGCAGTGCAGGATCCCAGGCTGCCCCCAGAACTGCAGAATCAGAACCTGTGTGGGTAGCAATGTCCCCAGGTGATTCCTGGAGTAGTGTGCACATTAAAGCTTGAGAAGGCTATTCTCCTAAACATCCCTGGGCCTGTTCAGAAGACCCTTATACCGCGGTTTCCCAAACTGAGCTCCTGTCCTCTTCTGGGATTTGAGGCAGGCTGGTTCTTTATCAAGCGTTAGCAGTCATCAGGGTGTTCATGCAGCTAGAGACCACCTGAACGCTCCCCGGCTGTGTGCAAGAGATGTTTCAATTGGAGAAACTGGTTTCTCATCCCCAAAGGGCCCATGTAACATAGCTATGTGGTCCATGACTAGACTCCCTCCCCTGGATCCTGGAGAAAGCCCAGAGGCTGGAATGCAGACAGACAGACAGACACACACACATATACACACACACACACACACACACACACAGAGTGAGCTGCAGTAAGGTCAAGAGTAGGATGGGCCAGGCAGAAAGCTGTCATCTGGTCTGCAGCGAAAATTCTCCTTTGGAGAGAATCTTTCCCAGATCTCAACGAAAATGCCCCATTTGGAATTCCCCCGGATGCCACCAGAATAGTTCTGCTTATCTGGGTGCAAAAGAGGGCATTCTGCGTTTCTTCAGCTTTGCAATGTCTTAAGGTCCCAAGGTAGAGCATTTAGGTATGTTTGGGGGTGGGGTAGCGGTCACTAAGAAGAGGACTCCCGACCTTGCGCAGCTCACCAGAGCATTTCTTCCGTAACCCAGACATTGCAAAGACTGCATTACCCACCGAGGTGTCCAGCCCAGCACAGGGCCTGCCAGCCCAGTACCACAGCAGCGCGTTCCGGCACGGCGTGCAGAACACGGTGTTCTCTCCAGGTGAGGCCTTCTCGGCCTTGGGCGGGCACCTGTGGGAAGCTGGAGGGGCAAGGGCTTCTCCCCTACAGGAAGGTGCCTCCTTCCTTCAGCAGACCCCCACAGGCCTGTCTCCCAAGCTGGGGTGAAACAGCAGCTTCCGTCCGGAGTATGCTGTTGCAGGCAGACAGACCGTGAAGCTGGAAAAGTGGCCACGACCATTGGTGGTGGAAACGGGGCACTGGGAAGCCGGAGGGCTGGCTGTTCACTGAGCCACCTGCCTACCCTGAGTTGAGGCGGAGGCAAGGTGTCTGCAGGGAGAGAAGCACCTGGCAGATGCCGGGGCTTAGTGAATGCAAGTGGAGTCTCTACCCCCACCCCCGGAGACCAAACTGCCATTCGTGGGAGCAACAGGAAGGCATGCCTCAGACGGCTCTCGCCACCCCAACTCCTGCCTGCTCTCAGAACTGCAGTCAGAGGGGGGACCCAGAGGCCACGCCCGACTCCTGACCTCTTTGCCTTTCTGCTTCTTCTGTGGCCCCCGGCCACCCCAGGGCCTCACGCTCAGACTCCACCCTTTCCTCCGCAGACTGCGTTTTGGGGGACGCCCAGAACGGGAAGCAGCTAAGACGCAACTGCACCATCTACCGGCCCTGGTTCTCCCCTTACAGCTACTTCGTCTGCACGGACCAGGACAGCCACCTGGAGGCCTACAGCTTCCCAGAGGGGCAGCGGGACGAGGGCAGGGGGGACAGCTGCCTTCCCGAGGACTTGGCTGACAGCATCTGCTCGTCCTCTTCCTCCCCAGAGAACACCTGCCCCCAAGAGGCCACCAATAAATCCAGGCACGGCCTGGACTCCACGGATTACATCACGTCCCAGGACATCCTCACGGCCTCCAGGTGGCACCCGGCCCAGCAGAGCGGCTACAAGTGCGCGGCCTGCTGCCGCATGTACCCCACTCTGTGCTCCCTCAAGAGCCACATCAAGGGGGGGTTCAGGGAGGGCTTCAGCTGCAAGGTGTACTACCGCAAGCTCAAAACCCTCTGGGGCAAGGAGCAGAAGGCCCAGCCGGGAGACAGGCTCTCCTCGGGCAGCGGCCAGGCCTTCAAATAGCCCAGCTGGAGGGTGGCAGCTGTCCTGTTCGTGGACCCCTAGGTGAAAAGGGGATGAAGCCTATTTGTGTCTCCAGAGAGATGTCAATAAACCGAAGTTAGTCACAGCCTTCTGTCCGAGGTCACCCTGACCCACCTGCGGTCCTTCCCGTCCCCGGCCCCCATCCCATGCCCCTTGGGCAAATGGCTGCCTAGCAACCCCAGGCCCTCCTCCCTCTCCCTCCCACCTTCCCCTCCCCTCTCCTTGTCAAGTTTGAGAATAGCCTCTATAGTGGGGCTTTTCAAAGTGAGGTACCCAGATCAGCAGTGTCAGCGTCCCCTGGGAATTTGCTAGAAATGAAATCTCAGACCCCTCTCAGATTCACTGAATCAGAAACTCTTGGGGGTAGCCAGGCAGTCTGTGCTCTCAGCAGGCTTCCAGGTGATTGGGGGGCAGCTCAAGCATGAGAACGCTGCTCTACGACGCTGGCTTCCCGTTGGTCCCCCTGTGATCAGTCCCTGCCACACCCCGAGGGAGAGCTCGCCCAAGGGGAGGAGAGCGGACGCCCTTTCCTGCGGGCACAGGGAAGCTTCCCCCAGCAGCACCTCTGCGCCGTCTGAAAGCTGCTCGGGTGTCAGATCTCTCACGGGGTGGAACGGGGAGGACCACATGCCCTCCTGCATAAGGCAGAAAGGCGTACAGGGCAGGGCCCACGCCCACCGTGTGCACCACAATCCTTCACTTGGAAGGGGCACGCTTGCTGACACACGACAGACCTGCCTGTGACCCAGGGGCATCTCTACCCAGCTGTGTTGAGTCATGTCAAAGTAGGCAGGTACACACGTGAAAACTCCGCTTCCCACGACCAAATAATGTGCCAGCAGGCAGCCCGGACATTCTCCCATTTCTGAGCAAGCCTCACTACCAACTCCTACCCAGAAACATGGCTGGACATCAGGGATGCAGGGAGGACATCTGTTTTACCTATTATGTGGTTAAAAAAAAAAAAAAAGCTAAATGCTTAATGGTCTTCATTTTAGGCCTTATTTACTTCTCATTTCGTCTCCCTAATGCCCCAGGGGGTGCCCTCACCGCAGAGGGGGATCTCCTTTCAGGGGCCCCAGCACCACCCCTCCCTTCACCTCTGCCTCCCCACATGTTGGCCAATGGGTTGGGATGGAAGCTTTCCCCTTGCCCTTCTGGTGGCCATACAGTAGGGCCTCTGCTTTCTGCTTTCTGGTTTAGCAGAGCCAACTCTGCTTATCCCTGTCCTGCTAAAACAGCATTTGTGGTGGTTCTGGGCTCACATCCTGCCACGTTCCTGCCATGAGAACATTCCCCACCCTCTCTCCCCCCACCCTCTACCAACCCAGCCAGAGCCCAAGAGTGTACTTGAACTGTGGGCTCCAGGGTCCCAGGCTGTCCATTTTGGGGTGGGTGATCTCTCCAGGCAGCCCTGACATCACTCCCTGGACCCCCCAGGGCAGGGAGCAGACCCGTCCTCACTCTGATTTCCTGTTTCCCAAAATGGAAAAGCCACCTGGGCCCTTGAAGAACTCCCCTTCCATGCATCACTGGGCATGTGCGTCCCCTCAGTGGGGCCACTGAGGAGAGTATAAAGAGGGGCTCACGTGGTGCCTCGTGGCCTTACCTCAGTCTGTGGGAGAATCAGGAGAAATCGGCTCTTGTCTGGCCTCATGCCCTCCACCCACCCCATACTCCCTCCTCCAGAGCGTCTGTGTCACAGGCACAGAACATGTTAAAAAAAGACAGAAAGCCATCCTACAGCCAGGGTCTGAGCAGAAGGGCCACAGCACGTGCCGACTGCTGCCTGGCAGGAGCCCGAGTTTCATGTGAGGACGGGCACTTTCTTCTCTGCCTTTCACACATTTAATAGCATCACTGGGACCCCCAGGGACTTCCTCGGTGCAGAGTTCTGAGGAAAGTTTCAGCACACAGAAAACGCACCCAGCCCACAAATGCACTGACCACGCGGGCACAACCCCCCTCCCCCAATAACTGGAAGTTAAGCTCTATGGTGCCCTGAGCCCCTGCCAGATGCTCTGCTGGGTGCTTGTGAAACGCAAGCTCATTTACTCTTATCGCTTTATGTGGTCTATTTTATCCCCATTTTACAGATGAGAAAGTGAGGCTCAGTTCCATCACTCAGAAAAGGCAGAAGGGCATGTGAAGCTGGTGGATCAGACCCCTCAACCTTCCTGCAGAGCTGGCTGGGCCCGGCAAAGCACCAGGCCCAGCAAGCCCTCTGCCTTCGAGAGGGCTGAAAGTTATGGCCAAAGTAATCTGGTTTCCATGGTGTCAGCTTTTCAAGATCCTGCAGCTTCTATTTCTCTGACGCTCTTCCCTTGCTAGCCTTCCTCCTCCCTTTTGTGTCTCCTCCTGGCAGGAAAGCCAAGTGCCCGCGAGCCGGCGACTTCTGCTGAGCCAAGCGGCAAGGGCACCATAATGCGTGCGGGCAGGTGTGGGGATGAGCCCATTTTGACTCTGGGTTGGACATTTCAGGAATGGGCCTGTTGGAATCCTATCCATTGCATATTTCGGACATTTAGTCAGGGAGACAGTGAAATTTTATGATCTAATGATTTTAGTTATAGCTGGAAACATCTGATGTCGTACTTTTTCAAGTGCTTAAAATGTGCTTACACGCCAGTGATGTCTGCAGTGTGAAAAGACCTGGGCTTGGGAAAGTCTGGAATCATGGGCATAAGCCCAGGGCCTCTCAACCTCAGGACTACTGACATTTGGGGCTGGACAATTCTCTAGTGTGTGTGTCGGGGGGTCTCCTGTGCATTGTAGGGTGTTTAGCAAGATCCCTGGCTTCTACCCTCTAAATATCAAAAGCGTCCTTCCCCCAGTTGGGACAAACCAAGTGTCTCCAGGCACTGCCGAACGTCCCCTGGGGAAGCAACACCGTCCCCCGAGGAGAAGCCCGGCAGGACCGCCTGATCAGCAAGGCTGGTCTAGACGAACCCAAGTGAACCACCACCTCCGTCTCCTCTGTTTTCTGAACACCACGACCCTTGAGAACTGTGCTTCGCAGAGCTGATGGCCGCTGGCTTGGGAACTGGGGTGGAAGTGAGGGCAGGTCAGGGAGCAGGTGGAATAGAAGAAGCAAGAAAAGACCATGGAAAAGCTTTGAGAAATAAGAAAGGTTTATTTAGCAAAAGCCACTAGACGAGTGACGACATCCAGGGAGTAAGTGCACTTTACATGAACAGAATCTTGTCCCAGAGAGTCGAACCAACAGAGTTAATGACACAACAGTTTCAGGAAGTAGACAGAGGGCTCAGGGTCAGTGGGGTGAGAAGAGGCGGTCAGGCAAAGAGGAAATCAAAGGAACACAAGTCCTGAACAGGAGCCATGGGGAGAAGGGAAGCTACGAAGGGGCTTCACAGAAAGCGTTGATATAAGCAGGGATATAAGGAATATCGTTTTCATCCCAATATGCAGTCTGTTGTGTGCAGAGAAATTCCTTGCTGGCTCTGCACCTGGGACAGCCTCATGTGCCTAGGAGTCTGCCGGCACCTGGGGGGAGGCTGAGGCAGGCACCAATAAGGGAGGTGCCCCCTGGTGTCCACTTGTCCCCTATACAGGGCAGAGCAGAAGGATGAAAAAGGAAGAGGGCAGGAGCGGAGTGAGCAGAGCAAGAAGCAAGGAGGGGGGAGGAGGGTGACATCGCTGGGACATCAGGTCTGCGATGTTCTCTTTCCTGCCCAGTGGCTGGTGACCCATCATGGCCCCTAGATCCATCCTGTCTCCCATCTCCACACCCCAGCGTGCCCTGCTTTGGGTCACACCGGGGACGATGCCGACACTCGAACCAGCGCTCCAGGGAAGGCCCCCTCTGGGGGGAGGCTGGGGCCGAGGCAGCTGGAAACCACCGCGGAGCATCCGAGAGCAAGGGTCCTGGGTGGGTCCGGAGTCAGTGGTACTAGTCTCTTCAAGTTCTGTAATCTCTTCCTAAATTCCTTTTCTTCTCTCCCTCTGCAAGCTTTTCTAGACCCTCTAGAAACTATTCCCCACCCACTCCTCACCCTTCCCCATCCCAGCCCCCCCCTCTCCTGCCACATTCCACAAAAGCCAATCCACCCGCCCCAGCCTCACCCTCAGCTCCTGCTTACATGCAGCGGGCCTCGAGAAGCCAGGCCTCCCGCCCCCGAACATTCATGATTCTACTGCTCTGAGAGGCCTCCACCCAGGTGAGGGTCGGGGAAGCCGGCTAGGCCCTGCCACGCCAGATTCCTGACACCCCTCCCTGAGTATGGGGCTCTCACCTTCCTGGTTCTTCCTTGTGTATCTGGATCTACTTCCATCCAATGGCTAATAAGAAAAGGCAGCAAAATAAACAGGACCACCCCTCTCCAACTAAATACACGTAAGGAAAACAACAGGACTCTGCTGTCGTTCAAATGCCCTGAAGATTCACATTCTCTTCTCTCCGGTCACTTCACACCAGCCCACGCATACGTACTCACCTTCCTGCACACGGGTAGACAAGCCTGGATGTACACATGCACGCGCACACACTCACACCCATCCTATTTCTGCCCACACCCTGGTACGCCAAGGAAGGCTACCATAAAGCTATGAGTATTTCCTTTCATTTGGACTTTCTAGTTTAGAAGAAACCCAGCTGTTTAAGAAAAGGGCTACGCTTTCATTTATATAAATTATAAAGCAAAGTCGGGATTGAAGAACTGTTTTTTGGGTAATCCCATCCTTACCAACGAATCCTCAAAGAATACTGCAGTCTGGGTCTGTTGCTTATTGTCCCGGATAAAGTCTTATTTCCCCTGAACACAGGACCCTAGCAATGGCTCAGCTCTCTCTCGAGGCATCTTTAAATCTGCTAACAGCCACTCATGGCCCAACTGTTGCAAAGGGAGCGTGGCCGCCCGGCCACAGTCAGCCCGCCGGTCCAGGTGGGAATCCCTACACAAGGCCTGGATGGTCAAAGACGAGAGATTTGCACGTGGCATTTTTGTACAGGTGTGTTCGAGGCACGCACCCACAGACGGGTCAAGAGGGGACATGGCTATGGTCCCTGACCGAAGTGGCAGTGATTTGAAGAGTGGAAAGAAACAGTCTCAGCTACCAGCTCGTGTTTGTTTTTTTCTGCAGTAAAAACTGACCACTATCGCCCAGGGGAGGGGACAGGTTGAGAGGGAAGGCTGGGGGCTCGGGGGCTCTGAGGCTTTCTCAGAGGGGAGGGTGCTACAAAAGCCTTGGCCAGCATAGCCCCTGAGGCAGGACACAGAGGAGAGAAGGGGGCAGCTTCCCAGCCTCCAGGGGGAGGAGCTGGGCTTGCAGGCAGGAGGGGGGCAGGGCTTCCACACTGAGGAAATCAGACCTGTGTGATCTGTGGCCCTGAAGGGGCTGCCCTCCCCGAGGGTTTTCACAGCACAGGCTCAACAATGTTCAACTCCCAGTCTCCCTCCGAAGCAACACCTCACATTCCAGCTGGAGAAAAACATCCCCATTCGAGTTATCCAATGTGACACATCCTAATTCCACGCTCCCACTGAAAGCACGGTCCAGTCCCTTACCGCCCAGAGCATTCAACCTCTCATCTCCACCACGGCCTAGAGAAGGAATTCCTTCCATAAGCTTGGGGGGAGGGTTAGGCAATTGGCAGCATCCTGGATATCCAGACACACAGGCCCTGAGCAGGCACCTGGTGGCTTCCCTTCACCGTGGGACCACGAGATGGGGCGGGAGGGGGCTACCCGGGCATCCGGGACAGAACAGAGCAGAGGAGCCTGATGAAGCAGCCTGCCCACTGCAGGTCCTGGGGCAGCCTGGCGGTCCCCGCAAGGGACCCTCTCGCAAAGCCACGGGCTCTGGAAGGCCCTGCCCTCCCCTCCCAAGTCACAAGTGGGAGAGAGGGCCCAATCACCTCTGGAGTCCAGTTCTCCCCCATCGTAACCTCCAAAGCAGAGTCCTAATCCTTTCCTGAAACTGCAGGCTCTCCCGCCCCCCCCCCACCCGCTGGAGCCACAGTC
>NC_048225.1:122862098-122906491 GCF_002007445.2 Ailuropoda melanoleuca
GGGGGCACAAGGGGGGTACACTGAACGAGGTACAAACCGTGAGGGCCAGAGCTGGGTCTCCGTGCACAGAGACAGAAGCCCAGAGGGGCTTCCAGCGGTGAAGTATAGTGGCTGTTCCCAGTCTATACCTTTTTGCTGCTTTAGCAAGAGCCCCAGCCCTGCCCAGACCTACCGATCATGACCCCTATGAGCTGGACTTGGGAATATTCATTTTTTTTTTAAAGCTATAGGGGACAGTCTGAGGGAGCTACTGGTCTCATAGGAAAAGCATTCGTTTTGCAATCAGACCCGAGTTTGAATCCTGTTTCCACATTTTGCTGGTCCTGTAACCTTGAGCTAGTGACTTCACCTATTTAAGTCTGTCTCGTGTGTAAAACGGGAATAGCGTCTACGACTACAGGGATTAGATGACATCATGTCTGTGAAATTCTATCAAGTTTATGGCACGGGAGATGGCCAGGGGCTACGTGACCCGCACACGTTTAGAGCACACTTAACAGGCCACGGATCAGCACGAGGAAGCCTTAGAGATGTGCTGCCTTCTACTATCTCCCAGGCCAGCCTGGAGACAGCTGGGCATCTCAGGCGGGGCACCAGGCAACCTCTGCCATGAACCAGCAGCGCTACCTGGCCAGTTCTTTTCTGCCTTATCTGCTCGGTAGACACCTGGCTCCAGCATGTTCTATGCTCCAGAGCTGTCAACTCTACAGTGCGGGGAGCGTAAACTCCCGTAGAGTGTGAGGTCTCCCACCGAGCTCCCAGACAGTGTGACACGTAACAGGCGCTCTGTATGTTTCAATCGGAAAAGCCCTCGAGGAAAGAAATGGACTGCCTCAGGACGTGCAGTGCCCGAGCCCCTTTGGAGAGGAGCCTGCACGAACATGGGGCAGTGACTCCCAGGGACATTCAAGGTCACGTCTGGACGCTGGACTAGAAGGAGCCAAGATCCTCTCTAACTCTGCCATTTCGTAATTCCGTGAAGTGGATGGGCGGGACAAACAGAGCTGCCTGTTTTCTGCTAGAATACCAGGGCAGGGCAAGGGTCTAAGAAAACCCCACCCAAAGCTTCAGGGGAAAGAACAGGTGTTTTCCAGAGCCTCCACGGAGGGAGGGGAGGCTGGGCAGCGCCCCCACTTACTGGCATTCTGTCCTGACAGCTTCAGCTCCAGCTCCTGCACCTGCTTGACCAGCAGAGAGATGTGCTGGAGCATGTCCTTGTTCTGTAGCAGGAGCTGGTGCACACGAGCCTGGGCCTCCAGCCGCGCAGCGGCCTCAGCAGCCAGCTGGTCCTTCAGCAAGTGAACCTGCAGAGACAAGGTACAGAAGACGGGGAGAAGACAGGACAGAGAGGAGAGAGGGACATGAATGCACCCAAGAGTCACCAGGGTTCAGCTGGGACCAGAGACACCTGCCATGTTCAAGTCAAGACAAAGAAGCCCTTCCGGGGCAGAATGGGCACCTGGGCTTGGAATTCGGAGAAGCAGCCACAAGAAACTGGGTCACTGGCCCCGGGGGCCTCTCTGTATGTCCCGAGTGAGCGCCATGGTGTGTCACTCACGTGCCACCCAGGGCCCAGCACCCAGAGCGAGAGGTACGACAGAGCCGAGCCCCAGCCCCTGCGCCCCACCCCTGTCAGGAGAGCTCCCTGACAGCTATGGTGTTCCCGCCACATGGAGGGAGGTACCTTTTTCTCATGGTGTCTTTTAAAAGAGAAAAACAGAAACTGATACACTGACCCAGTAGCTAAGAAGAGTTCACAGCAATCCCCTCCATGGCCTTTCCTCTGCCCTTCCTCGTGCCCACACGTAATGGGAAGCAGGAAGCCTCACAGACACCCTTCACTCGCAAGGGGGTAGTTGTAAAGTCTGCTCTGTCACCTGTGGGGGTGCCACTATCCTTCCCTGACCGTCCATCCCCTTTTCATTTCCCGTGGCACCTAGGACTGTGCTTCACACCTGCTCGGGGTCAAACGTTTGCTGATTGGCTCACAGCAAGGGCCTCGACCTGCAAGCCTGGAAGGGTGGAAGCGAACCATTTACAGAGCCACCCCTGCGGGAGGAGGGGGACCCTCATCAACTCCGCTCTCACAGCGGAGCACCCAGCGTGCTCGGGGCCTGGGGAGGGGGTGTCTGTTCTCGGTGCGTAATCAGATAGAGACCAGGTGATTGTATCAGGAGCTAGCCTGAAGAAACTGAGTCACAAGGCAACAACTATGTGCATGCATCTGCGACTCCTGTACTAAGTGGTGGATAAAGGGGTCCCTGTGGAGGGTTTCGGAAAGTCTCTGAAGAAAGGGGGCTAATGCATTTGGCCTGGACCAAGGCAGCTTGTGGGAAAGAGGTTTCCTTGGACCAAAAATACAGCATGGACAGTCAGAGGCAGGCTGCCTGGGGTGAGTCAGGTGGAGGCAAGAGGGGAGGGAGGAAGGAGGCGGTCGGAAGAGCCAGCTGACTCTCTGGTTCAGACAGCAAATGCTCTGGATTTCTGAGAAGCAGCTTGCTCTGAAGAGACGCACATTTTATCGGGGAGTAAAAGACGGTATCCACCCCATCCTCTGCCCAAGCCTGGCCAAGGGACTGCCAAGCCCCGTGTCTGCCCCTTCCAGCCGCCAGCACTTGCAGAATCACACTCTTGCACGCGGCAACTGCTTCCCTCCCGGCAGATTGGAGGACCTGACCTTGCAGTTGGCTCTGCTTCTAAGTGGGAGCCACTAATGAGATTAGTTGCCACTTTCCATTAGTGGTTCCTAAGGTTGGGCCTGTCTTGCCCCTGGGGGAGGATGCCTAAGGAATCTAAAGTAAATCTGTCCTCCATAAGGTGCTGCTAAGGACGCAACTGACATCTGGTTTAGAAATCAGCCTCACTTGCTGCCTCATATCAACTAAGGAAAGATCTAGAGAGCGATGAGAAGAGGGAAAGAAGCAACAATATTTTAATCCAAGTATCAGATGGTGGGTGGCTGTTAAGCCTTTATCTTCTTTGGAAACTGAGGCATGGAGCTATTTCACCTGAGAGCCCCCCCAATCTTGCTGGTTCTGAGAAACAGCACAATTGCTGTGGGAAGCCCCCAGAAGTGCCCCCTGAGGAAGGGCCAACCTTCACCTTCCATCTGTAATGTAACTGATTCCAATCAAGACTATCGTTGAAAGGAAATCTACTGAGCAGGCAGAATTGCTAATTACCCATTTTCTATTTTCTTTGGAATGAAACAGAAACATTAGGCAGAAATTTGGAACAAAATTTTCAATGCATATAAAGGGAAAAATACAGACAATTCTATCTACTGCTAACTGGCATCTACAGAGGGCTCCCGGCATACGCACCATGGACTTGCATCTTGCATGTGGACATGCCAACAGAACAGGCCATCTGAGGGCACTAGACCAGGAGCTGGAATGTTCCAGTTTGCTGATGACTGCCTTCACAACTGTAGGACCTTCCCTTCCACCTGGACCTCACTTTCTCCAACTCTCAACTCTGGGGCCTGCCTAGAGGCTCAGGCAACATAGGATTCTAGCACTAGGGGCCATTGTCCACTGAAGAAAATCCCTAGATTCCCATTCTGACGTCAGAGAATGAGGACTGGGGACACACGAGGAGTCCCCTCCTGCAGAAGCCGGGGTTGGGGTGGAATATTGGGAGCTGCTTCTGCAGGTAATCCAGTCCCCATGGTGGAGTACCATCGATAGAGAAAAGCTGGCCCTTGAGTCGAATGTTTTTCCACCCGGCACTAGGTGCCACGAGAAAACGCTCCTGAGTCTGAGTGCTCCTTGTACAGATTCAATCAGAATTTTAGCTTTGCAAATGCAGTTAGAACATTTCAGGGGTTTTCAAAGCCCAGGAATGCGAGAGCACACGCTGCTGACTCGAGCCAGTGCTAACGAGCTGGTCTGCTTCCATGGCCGTCAGAAGTGGCAGCAGGCACAAGACTCAAGCCGCTCTCCATGGCCCTCCACGCCCCCGGAGAACCCTCACCAGACCAGGCTGAGACAAAAACGGCCTGGACTGCTTTTCAATTGGAGGCAAGGTAAGAGTCCCTGGGTTTTGCACATGTAGGTCTGGCCTTGCAGGCGCCAAAATGAGGCGGTGTTATTTTCAGCCCTGGCTTGGGCAGCCTGCTCCAGCTCTGTGTGCTCGCTTCCTCCATCCTAAAACAAGAGCAGACAGCACCCCCTCCTGCCCTACCAGATGGGACAGTTATCTGTACTCGGCATGATGTTCTTTCAAAGAATGAAACACCTTTGGCAAAGGTAGGCCGTACTAATTTCCAAAAAGGTACGAGTTAGCTTCTGCTTTCCAGAGCTTTAGGGTCTTCCGCAAGGACTATTCTGCTCACAGATGAGGTCAGTGGGAAGGCCACGGCTGGAGTGAGTGTCCCGCTCTGCATTCCTGCCATAGGACTGCGAGCGGGAGCTCAACCCTGCACCCCCCGGCTCTGACGCCCACCCTCAGCCCACCCAGCGACACCAGACCGCTGCCCGCTCGCTCTCCAGCCTACTTGCCTGGACTCCAGCTCCTCCGTGAGAAGTGGGGGCAGGGCCAGGCTGAAGTTAGGGAGCAGGCACATGGAAATGGCGTGGAGAGAACCAGAGCAGTTTGCCCCCCCACGACCCCCACCAGACACAGAAGCAGAGGCAGGCGACACTGTCTCAGCATGCATAAGGCAGGGCCCCCAGGGTGCTGGTGACTGGGAGAAGCCGCGGGGACAAGAGCGAAGTCTGGGGCCTGGAGATGGGGTGCGGGAGTGTGTTCGGTGCTTCGTCTAACTACAGTGCACACGATCGCGAAGCACAAGTAACCCGAAACTGGTTTCAGAATCAGCGCAAGTGGCAGCGGGTAGAGGAGGAATCTATCAACAGCAGCAGCGCACTCCCAAGCTGAGCCAGCAGTCGGCAAACTGGGAAGGAATCCGGCCTACTTCACTCCTGCCAGTCAGCTGCGGTGCCCAGACCAGTCCCAGAGCTCTGTGGGCCGAGCGCAAGGCCATGCAGGTGTCGGCTACGACCCAGCTCTGGTTCAAGGCTTGGCTATACTGTCATTCACACCCTTGAACTTCTGGCCGCACTCCAAACAGGAAGCTAGGGCAGCCAGGCAAGCCTCATGCTGGGTCGGGAGATGGTCAGAGGGGCTTGGGTATTCACTATTTACATGCTCACGTCTAAGCCAGAAATGTGTAAGAGTGGTTGAGCAACACCTCTGCCCCTGTACCCCTAAGGCCAGGGTGGGCTCCTCTAGACCAGCTCTGAGCCAATTTAGGGAGAGGCTGGGAGAGATCTGGAGGTCTTAGACCAAAGCAGAACACCATGAAGGAGAGAGATCTAAGCCCAGTCCCAGGATAACAGAACTGGAATGGCCTCTGACAGTAAATGGGCGGGGGGNCCTCCATATCCCTAGCCTTACCCAGGAAGACTTGGATGCTCCCAGGACAGGAAAATGCATTCCTACTTGAAGTGCTGAGCTCATAGCATTGCCCACTGGAATTCTGGGCACTGCTGGCAGTTTAATGAAGACGACAGAAACCTTGCTGTCTGGTGGCAATAGAGTTTGACAAGACGAGTAAAAGCGGACCTCATGCTGGACACGGAGATCAATCCCACCACACAGAGAAACCAAGCATGCCACATCTGATCTATTTCAAATGCACAGAAGATGCCAAGAAGACCTACAAATTCGCTTCCGCCTGCTATATGGTTGTTGTTACCCAAAGACACGAACGCTAATAAAAAGTCCTTGGATCAAGTGCTAAAAGAGGACAGGAGAGAGAGGAACACACAGAGAAACTCGTAACAGAAGAAGGGCTTAGTGTGAGTGTGCCGGAGGACACCAGAGCTGAAAGCCTCGGACAGGACCCCATTGCTGCTGCGTTCCCAGAAAAGCAGAGAAAGATGCCAACTGAGGGTCTGCCCAGAGCCTGCTCCTGGGGACGGCAGAGAGCAGGAGAGGCGTGTGTTCAAGAAGCGGTCTCTGACCTCGAGATCTTGTCCAACTGAAGATTCTGCAAGTCCCTAACCCTATCTGTCATCCCCCCAGGACTGACGCGCTATGCTGGCCTTCCAGTCACGTCACTGCCTGAACGGAGCGTCAACTAAGGCTCCACCAACCACCATCCACAGATTGTGAGTCGGAGGCTCAGGGCTCCCAGACCGCGGAAGAGGCTGGAACGGAGAAGGGCTCATGAAAGTGAACCGCAAGCACTGTGCCCTTCCCGTCCCCGAGACTCACTGTCTTCGAGCAGAGAGACAATCAAGACAGGGCAGCGCCGTCCCACTGAGACAGATGCCTGACTCTGTACCACAGAACCCTTCTCAGGGTTTCATGCTGACAGTGGCAAAGCCGTAGTAAGTTCCAGGTCTTGCAGCTTTGGAGACTGAACGCTTCCATAGACCACTACCGCAGTCTTCTTGTCGTGTAGATTATAGACCTGCACGTAGTTTCTCTTTAGTATTTAGCAGTGACTTCAAATTCAAATGACTCTCTGATAATATCCATCATGAATATGCATCAAGCCCTTTCTTAGATAAATAATAATTACTTGGCAATTGATATGCCAAAAGAGAAAAGTAATATGGTTGGAGAATGGATTTGTATTCAAGGGAAACTTTAGGAAATGATGTGAGTCGTGGAATGGCCCTGTGCTGGGGCACTCAGGCTTTGCGCTCCTGTCAGCCGGCACCCCAGGGAGGACGGGACTCTCGGGACTGCCACATGGCCATTAAGGAGACAAGATGAATTCTGCTATTTGACAAAGAGCAGTGATTTCCCCCCCATGTGTAAGAGGCCATTAACGGCATTCCTTCTTTTTTGTTGTGTTCTGGAAACACCTGCAAAATGCTTCTAGCACTAGCAAACCACGTCCTTTTGCTTCATGGTCAGAATTTTTCAAAAGGCTCCAATCATTTAGGAGCCATGCCCCACTGATCCTACACTCTCCAACCCGGCTGCAAAGGGCCTCTGTGAGCCTTGTGCCTCAGGACTGTTCCATGTGAGACTGTGTTAGGTGGTCTTCTCAAGAACTAAGTCACAGCCGATCCGGCTCCAGGCAGGCTGCCGGCGCTTTCTCAAAGTGCACATTTCGGAAAGGACAGCTCTGTCCAGGTAATCGCTCCACCCAAGGGTCATGAGAAGAGTAAGCAAGAGAAACAACAGGGACCAATTAAGTGCTCCTCCGAGAAGTCTGCTCCCTGCCATTCTAGAATGCAGAAAACCTTAGAGGTCAGCCTGGTCCCACAGATCGAGAAGGCCAGCACACGGAGCTGCCTTCCTAGATTGCTCACCAGCTCCCAGCCTTGGAGGCCGCAACCTCCTTGCTGTCCTCCTCCACTCTCTCAGGTCCTGACCTGTCCCTCGGTCTCAGAATCCAGCCTATGAATGGTACGAGCAATCCCGTCCTCACTGTTCCCTGATCGCCCAAGTGAAGACGAAGTTCGGAGGCACGAGGCCCAAGGAAGATGTGAACTATCCTGCCCTCCGTGGAAAGCGAGCAGAAAGATTCCCTGCCAGGGGCAGCAAGGGAAACCAGCTCCCGCATCCTCAACAAGGCAGCTGCCTGACAAGCCTTCAGGGCTCACATAGCACTTTCCTCCTGAGATCAAAGCCAATCCTCACGTGGTTCAAATATGGCACCGAAGGTCCTGTAAGTTAGATCCTGTGATGACAAATTCCAAGGCCAGTACGCAGTCAGCTCCTGCCTGGAAGAAGCAGGGCACTGACGGAGGCGTGGGGACCTGTACGGACAAGGTGGGTAGGATGCCAGGGTAGTCTCTGCAAGGGTGTTCGGTACAAAGTTGTATTTGAAGCTCTTTTAAGACCAGTTTCACAAAATCACACCTGTCCTGACTCCAGAGGCATCCCTTCCCACCCCAAACACCAGGAAAATGAGGCAGGAAGGGGAGGGTGGAATTGGGTGCATGTTGTTCCTTGGTGGGTTCAAGTCCTTATCCAACAACATCCAGCCAAGCCAGCCAAGCCCAACTCAGAGCAGGGGATACGCGGGAAACCCAAATGTTTCCTTCCAGCTCAACTGCATCCCCCTCCCCGCTTCTCAACAAGCAATGATCCGACAGCATGAGCGATCCCTTATGGCTCCCTAGGTTTTAAACCTGCCCCTTGCCCCTTGCTAGGGAAGGCGCGTCAAGCCCATGAGAGTGGAGCCTGAGAGGTAGGGAGGAGGCGGAGGAGAACCTGGGCCACAGCCACTTGTGTCTGCTGCTGCTGCTGCTGGAGGAGCTGCTGCAGGAGCTGCATCTGGTGCTGGGTAGACAGCGGCGTCCCTGGGCCCACGCCTGGGGGCTTCGAGGAGCAAGAGGGAAGGAGCATCCTGGGTGAGGCTGCCAGCATGGGCTCCTGGGGGTGGGGCGAAACCTGGAGGAGAAGACAAGACAGGCATGACCCCGGGCCGTGGCCACTCTCTGACTCATGGCACGAGCACGGCTGCAGTGAGGTGCTTGTCCCTAGTGGACATGTGGACAGGATTTCAGGCTGGGGCCGCCAGGCAGGACACCCTGCTGGGACCCTCAGCAACTGACCCAGCGTGATGGAGGCAGACGGCGGGCACCCTCCTCTCATGGTGCGTCCAGCGATACCACACCTGGACTTCAAGGGGCCGATCTCCAGGGAACCTAGCCACCCACCACCCTGTTACGAGACTAGGAAGGGGGCAGCGTCCACCTTCACTCTGCTGGGTCCCCGGGGCTACCTCCTCCTGGGCTGCCCAGGGGGCCACAGGGCTGTGTGAGGAGGGCCACTCCAGCCGGCCCTGCCTTGCAGGGACAGCCACAGTCTGGACAGACCCTCTCTCTAGGCTGAATATGGTTTCTGTGCTGGCCCCCTCAGTCTCCCTCCTGCAGGTGGGAACTGTCACTAAGATAGCTTATGTGACCCATAAATCAAGTGCAGGGAGAGACGTCTTATGTCTGGGAGTTCTGCTGCTGGCCCTTCTTCAGACATGCGGGAGGGAGAATCCACCGACAGACGGTTTGTGGCAGACAGACACATGACGCCAAGACGTCAGGCAGGTGACTGGGGGCTGTACCGCCCTCCCGACTAGAGACGGGCTTCTCCTGATAAGCCACCCATCGACCTGCACCAGCAAAGGCCCACGCCCGACAGGAAGGCAACGCGGCCAGGGCGCAGGGAGTTGAGGGGAGGCCCACTTCTTAGCCTTCTCCTCCTGGGTTTTCTGCTGTGCATTCAGGTTGGAATGCACTCTCAAGTTCCCAGGGTCCCGGTCTGGATTCTGTCAGGAACTCCCTGGGAGCCCGGTCATCTCAGCCGTAAGACGTGAGGTTGGAGTTGATGATGCCCAAGTTTCTAACCCTCAAGGGGCCAACTGCTGGCCTCAACTGCGCCAGCACGTGGGACCGTCCCAGCAATGGCTGGCTGCAGGTGGGGGAGGGGGGGGACCCACACGAACTCTGGCCCGGCCGCCAGGCCCGGGGATCCGTCGTGGTGCGTGAGGATTAGCTTTGCACGGGCCTCAGGCGGGGATGAGGAGCCACGGGAGCTCCGCCAGGGAGCACCGAGGGGGGCCGGGCGGACGATGCACGTCAACACATGGGGCCCCTTGTGGAGGAGAGGGGCTCTGGCGCCGCCCCGTGCCCCTCACTCTGCTCTGGCGCCGCCCCGTGCCCCTCACTCTGAAGCTGACCCCGCACGGGCGAGGACGCAACTCTGACAGTGGCTGAGGCCGCAGCCCGTGTTCCTCCGGTAGGCCGTGTGCATGCAGACCATGTGATGGGTCACCTCCCGCCTACCTTGGGGTCCTGGTGGGAGCCTCCTTCCTTCCCGACGGCGTCAAGGTCGGTCACACCTCGGCTGAATTCCAGGATGTCATTCCCCGGGAGCGGGACCTCCACTGCATCGATGTCCGTCTCCTCCGCGGTGGCCGTGGAGGCCCTCTCCGCTCCAGGGAGCTGGCGGCCTGTGGGACGACAGAGGAGAGGGAAGGGAAGGGATGGGAAGGGAAGGGCGCTGCCAAGAACAAGGTCCTCTTTCCTTCCTAGCACTTCACGTTTGGGTACATCAGGCCTAGAGAGCACCACAGGCTTCCTGACCTCTCCACCCACCCTTCATTCCCAGTCCAGCAAGATGTTCCCGTTTAATATCTTTTCAGCGTCCAGAAACAAAAATGAGGTTTCCCTGAGGCTGGACGTGACTGCTGTGCCAGGTTGGCATGAGGTTGACATTGACGGGGTGTGGGGGCTCGAGAAGGGAGGAGGGTGACTGTCACCTCGACCTCCTCTAAGCTCACAAGTGGAATCCACCCAGGGAAAGAGCCCTGAACTGGGAGTCCAGAGACGTGGGGGCTCCCTGGCCATGCCCCTGGCGGGCTGTCAGACCAAGGTAAGTAACCCCACTCCCGGGGCCCCAGCTCCAACGGCAAAATCAGAGGCTGAGTTAGATGGACAAGGAGGGGTACGTGACAGAAGAAAGAGGGCGAGGAGACCTGAGGCCCTGAGATGGGAGCAGCCCCCCACCCCTCCGAGCCGAGCCAGACTCTGACCTTGTTGTCAAGCGCAGAAGTCAGGAAAGGGGACTGCAGGAGGCAGCAGTGGAGGGACAGAGGGGGTGGCTGGGTTTCAAGCCTTCTCCAGTCTGTCCACACTCCACTTTTCACCTCCCCATTGAAGACAGCGGCTGTGCTCAGCATATGTGAAAAAGTCCTGCTATTTCTTATTTTCCTTCATTCCCTGTTCCTTTCTATTTCTTGATTCTATAAAAACCTGGCCATTCCTTGGCATTTCCTGGGAAGTATTTTTCTTTCTCTACATTTGGAATTCAGCTCATTGCTACTGTACTCAAATAAGCTTTGTTAAAAGATTTCAGAGACCAAGCACCACATGCGAAATGGAAGAGGTTAAGGTCAGCAGGAAATACAGAGAACCACCTCCCTCCCTGAGCAGCCAGACCTCGGTCATCTGAGGGCCTGCCTTCTAGAACAAATAGTTTTGTTTTTTTTTTTAAGTATTTATTTATTTAAGTAATCTCTATACCCAATGTGGGGCTGGAACACCACCCTAGGATCAAAAGTTACACGCTCTACCAACTGAGCCAGCCAGGTGCCCCTAGAACAAATAGTTCTCGCAGGTTTTCCTATGCAAACCCACGTGAGTCATCTGGGGAAGCAAGCCTGCTGTTCAGAAAGCCAACAGGCTGCTTGGTTTTCCTCCTGGCTGCTCTGGGACCTGGGACCCGGCCCCGGACCGTGGCCTGGCGGTGTGGCTCTGCTCCTCTATGAGCCAACGGGCAGGATCACAGAGCAGGCTGCTTTCCACCACACCCCTGTGCCGGAAGTGGCCTTCCTGGTGATCGGGAAGGCTAGCCTGTGAGACAGCCGGCCGACGGAGACCTCGTGGCTCTTTTTCAGCAGGTGGATGGACTGGAACGTAAGCATCAGTTCTCTGTGCCAGTGTGGAGATGAACAGGGAGAAATACCTGTGTTTTGAGCAGGAACGATTTCCCCCAGTCCCCAGGAGAGACTCAGTCCTGCAGCACCGTGCATCCATTTGTCGGCGTACTTAGCACCTGGGATTGAGCGTGCCCGGCCTGCTATTCCAACCCCCACCCTCAACCCCCCTCAGTCTTGAGGCCAGGGCTTGGTCTCGTTCCTGTTTCCCAGGGATCTGGCATGGAGAAAGTTTTTGATAAACACTAACAACGGAAATAGTGTCATGACAGGTCAGCAGAACAGGGGATTGGGCTATACAAAGAGACTGCCTCCCCCCGGCCCCTGTTCCTGGAGTCCCCGATACCAAGGACATGAAGCGTTTGGAGATGCCCAGGCCAGAAGCCTGGAAGGATCAGAAACTCTCTCGGGTTCTTGCTCTGCTTCTGAGGGATGCATAGACTTCTCAGCTGCTCTGTCTGTGCTAGTGGAGTTCCCAAACCACGGCTGAGGAAGGGGAGTCAAAGGCCAGGGGACCTGCTTTCTGAGGGACTTCTTGCCACCCCGTGGGCTCTCTGATGATCACCTCTGAAGTCCTGAGCTTGGACGATGGCTAATGGGTGGAGGTCAGGATGGTAACAGACCTGTTAGAACCAGGAGCAGAAAGCTGGGGTAGACAGAACATGCTGGATGCTGTGCCAGTTAGCATATCGGATAAGACAAGATATAGACGATGGACCCACCACTAATGGTCTTCCTCAGGTCCTGACAGACAAGGAGGGAGATCTCCTATTTGCAACTTTCCTGGCATCAAGAAGCTTAAAGGACAAGAAATGATATGAAAAACCTTCTAGCAAAACCAGGGAACTTAGGAGACTGGGCACTCTGGATTCCCACCTGTAAAAGGGAGAAGACCTAACTTGGGTGGGGGGAGGAGGGTAGTGCTACTTTCTGAACTGCTTAAACTGTTTCTACCTGATGCAATGAATTGTAACTAGAAACCACAGAACATATGCTGATTTCATTCACTCAAGTAAGCATTTGTTAAGCACCTGTATAGGACAGAAATCCACTGGGCATAATAAGTAAGCAAAAGTTGGTCTTCAAGGCTTCCCCGGGCTGATGGAGGAAACAGACCACGGGTGCAGCAGGAGGCTGTGTGCCCTGAGACGGAGCTATCCCAGCTGGCGGTGGGGAGCAGCTTGTGCAGGGGGGAAAACACCTGGAGAAGGAGTACAGCTAAGGCAGGGGAGGAAGCGGGCCTGGGGAGGGAGGACTGGGAAGGCGTTCTAGATGGGGGCAAAGGTATAGAGTTATTTTATTCACTGCAACCTGCTCTGTACGGAGAGACCCAACCAGGAAGAGCTGGGATTTTATCTTGAAAGACAGAAAGCAGGTGAGTCATACCAAAGGGTTTTCATCCTTTCAAATTTCACCCTAGAGATGATGTGGAGGATTGCTCTAGAAGGGACAAGATAGAAAGCAATACTCCAGGTAAGAAACAGGAGGGCTTATGCTAAGGGGTTCGCAGTAGCACAGGAGAACAGATATGAAAGGTTTTCAGGGAGCAGAAATCACAGAACAGGGTACTAGACTAACTGTGGTGGGGGAGAGAGAGTGCCGCGGGAATAGGGAGGGAGGGAGGGGGGAGAGAGGAATATGCGTAAAATGAGTTTTGAAATTTCTGATTTACGTGAGCTGGTAGGGACCGATGCCCTTTGGGGAAATTTCAGGAGGAGCAGGGCTATAGGTAAGACGGAGTTTTAAACCTTCTGGAATCACAAGGTCTCTAACAGCCAAGTGGAGATACCCATCAGCTGTTGGAGAGTTCAGGAAAAAGGTCTGGTCTGGAAATAAACATCAGTTGAGACCATGGGAAGTCAGAAAAGAGCCCCCAGGGACCGGGCCCAGGAAAAACGCTGGAATGCAAGTAGCAGATAAGGAAAAAAAAAGGTCCATGCATGCATGTGGGGTGGTGCCCCAGAAGCTGGGGTGGGGTGGGGGCGGGAAGAGCGCTTCATTCCCCGTGGTGAACTGGGCACAGGAAGGCTGGTTTGGTTTGCTAGCTAGGGGCCCTCAGTGACCATGACCGGTGGTCTCAGGAAGGGCTGGCAGGCCAGCAGACACAACATGGCTGGAGCCAGGGTGGGGGGACCAGGAAGAAGCTATAAGAGCGCAGATAAATCTGGCAAGAAGCTGAACGATGAGGGAAGGAGATGAGGCTGGGGGAGATGCAGGGGCAAGGAAGGCTGGAGTCCGTTGTGTTTTGACGATGAGAAAGGCTTGGCCTTATCTGTCCGAAGTGGGGAAGAAGTCAGCATTAGCAGAAGACTCAGGTGACCTACTCCGGAGAGACCGCACTGGGGCCTGGCGCTCAGCAAGAAGCAGGTGAAGGGTAATCCTGGCTGGGGTGGGGCGGGGAGGACACTGGCCATGGGGCGGAAGCTGGGGACAAGCAGCAGGACCAGCAGAACCGGGTGGCTTCGGAAGCATAAGGGATGAACGTGTGGAAGGCTGGTTTCCCGGGGACAGGCAGCATCAGGGGCTCAACGGAGAGGTACTGCTGGGTCAACGCAGAACTTGTTACAGGTCGAGGACAGGGTAATAAAATGGTTTCAAAAAAGAATAAGAGCTTATCAGCTCAGTCACCAAGTGCTGGACAGGGCCACTTTCTGACCTCAAAACTGCAGCAGTAACAGCTTAAATTTAAATGTACTTACTACCTTCCAAGCACTAATTTAAGGGTTTTTTGGTTTTTTTTTTTTTTAAGATTTTATTTATTTGAGAGAGTGAGAGGCAGAGTGGGGTGAAGGGCAGAGGGAGAAGCAGACTCCCCACTGAGCAGGGAGCCCAATGCAGGGCTCAATCCCGGGACTCCAGGACCATGACCCGAGCCGAAGGCAGACGCCTGACCAACTGAGCCACCCAGGTGCCCCCTAATTTAAGGGTTTTACCTGTATAAATTATTTATCCTCAGAACTGCCCTGAGAGGCAAGCACTGACAGATAAACTGAGGCACAGAGCTGGGAAGGCAGGTGCTGGGGCTCCAGGCCTGGTGCTCTGAACCACGGTGCTATCACCCTGTCTGCCCCACCCCCCAAGGCTGCTTCTACCCTCACTGTCCTCACTGCTTCATTTACACACTCTCACATGATCTGGTTTATCTGTCATAGGTTCGTACCCCCCAACCCCAACTCTGAAAGCCAGCTCCTCACCATCGGGGACCTGTCCTGTTCACAGTTTACTCAGAATCGAGCCTGGAACATCGGGGGAACGAGATGGGACATGTGTTGAATGAAGAAGGACGCTAAAACCAAGGAGAAACGGGATCAGGCAGCGGTGGCTGGGGCTGGAGCAGGTAAGGCGAGAGAGCAGACAGGACCGGTCAGCCGCGTGCTCGCTGTTCTGATTGAGTAGGAGGTCCAGGTTCAAAATAACTATTCCCCCAAACCACTGCTCACAGCCTAGATGGCCAGAGTTTTCTCTTCCCCAGGTTGGATGGCTGCCGTGGGAGGAGGATGCCTCCAAGGGAATGGGATGTCTCCCAGGAAACCCTCCCCAGGAGTCAAAGAAACCACACAAGGCAGAGCCAGGCAGGGGGAGCAGGAGCAGAGGCCCCACCTGGCTCAGAGCCCCAGGGGCTGGCCTGAGGCCGCTGCTGCCAAGACACAAAAGACAAATCTCCCCGAGGGTAGGGAACAGTGGAAAGAATGAGGGAGGAAAGAAAGGCAGGCACGGAGGGAGCGGGGTTGGCAGCACACAAGGTGAATGCCATCCTAAAAGCATCGCTGAAGCCCAGAAGGCAAAGGGCGTACAGGACATCAAAGACAGCACAGCCCGTGCACAGTCCAAGTCCTCGGAGTAAACAGGTCTCCGCTGTGCCGTCCCGGGCCTGCCGTCACGTCACGTGGGGCGGCTCCGGGGGAAAGACAAACACTACATTAAATGAAAAGTTCCCTAACATGGACACAAGAGGCTCGTAACAAAACAGCACACACACACACACACACACACACACACAACCAACCAAGCAACAGTTCTACTCTAGTGCTTAAAGGTGACCCATTACAGAAGAAAATCTCACTGCAGTCAATGAATGCTTCTGGGAGAGGCACTTATGGACAGAAGAGATGTGTTCCTGGTGGTTCACAGCCCATAAGCAAGCAGGAGGGGCCATAGAGAGGAAGGGACTACGGGGCCGGGCAGTAAGCAGCTTTCCTTGAGGAAGAAAGGTTTCCCATCCCAGACCTGCGGCATCCCAAACGCTAGTACTCTAAGGAGCCTTACCTTCATAGTAAACGCTGCAATCAGAGGGCAATTCGTCACTGAACTCAGACCTGCCCTAAGACCGTGGGACTCGAGAGAGCCTCCTGTCTCCTTCCCACACTGCGTGGATGGGGTAGGTCGTGCATTTCAGACTGAGCCACAGAATAGCTACATGTAATATGTATTCGGAATACCGTACAGTTGGCCCTTGAGCATATGGGGATTAGGGGCACCGACCACCCCATGTGGTTGAAAATCCACGTGTAACTTCTGACGCCCCTAAAATAGCCTACTGTCGATCGCTGTATCAGTAACAGTGAACCAACACATATTTTGTACATTATAGGTAATATATCATATTCTCAGAATAAGAAAGCTGGAGGAAAAGGAAATGTCATTAACGATGACGGCGGTTGGGGCAGGCAGCAGGGGAATCGCAGGAGTGGGGCCTTGGGGGCGAGACCGGCAGGCTGAGCAGAGAGCTAGTGACAGTGGTGGTGACGGTGGCTGTGGGTCGAGACCAACGTGGCTGTGCTCCTCCAGCTGTGGCGGACGGTCAGCATTGAAATAATGGGCCCGGCAGCCACGTCACCTCTCCCCTTATTACCTTTTCGGTGACAGTTTTCTCAAATAACATTAATACACACGGGACCTCAGCTACTTGGCTTCTTCTGCATACCTCTCTCCCCAAGATGTAACCTAAATGGCGTTCTACATGTACAAGCATCCGGTCTAGTATAGTTTCTTCAAAGTTTAAGATGTCAAAGACCCCAGAGTATATCCTTAAGGAGGTCCGGCGCGGATCGGATATGCTCTCTATACAACCTACTGGCCTCCCTGCAGCACAGGGCATATGACAGGGCCGCTCCCCTCCTACAACCCTGCAGAGTGATGGAAGCTCTGTCAGGGAAATACACATAGACATACTGATTTTAAGGAGGTGGCTCACATCATTGTGGAGGTGTGACAAGTCCAAAATCTGTAAGGTGGGCTTGAGACCCAGGGAAGAGTTGCAGTCCAAGTCCAAAGACAATCTGCTGGCAGAATTCCCTCTTTGTTCTATTAAGGCCTTCAACTGATTGGTTGAGGCCCACCTACACTATGGAGGGTGTTGTTCTGCTTTACTCAAAGCCTCCTGACTTAAATGTTGGTCTCTGGGCACCTGGGTGGCTCAGTCACTGAAGCGTCTGTCTTTGGCTCTGGTCATGATCTCTGGGTACTGGGACTGAGCCCCGCAGCGGGCTCTCTGATCAGCAGGGGGTCTGCTTCTCCCTCTGCTCCTCCCCCTGCTTGTGCTCACTCTCTCTCAAATTAATAAAATCTTTAAAAAAATAAATGTTAATCTCATCTGAAAAATACCTTCCCAGCAATATCTAGAACAATATCACGTGTTGTATGTGTCTGGGTCTATGTCCGAGCTCTATTCTGACCCATCCGGGGACACATTCACGCGTCGGTACAGTTTCAGCTAGTGTAGCTTTATGTTTTCGTGTCTGCAAAGCCACTCATCTGTCATCACTCATCTTTTCCAGAAATTTTTCTATTCTTGCTTTTTTATTTCTCCGTATTTCTGTTACAATAATAAGAGCTAACATGTCGCTGGTGTTTACTACGTACCAGGCATTCCACATGTACCTGGTCATCTGTGGCCACAATAGTCCTGTAAGGGGGACACGACTTTATTCCTGTTTTCGTCCAAGGAGGACACTAAGGCTCAGAGAGGTTATTAACTTGCCCCAGATCACACAGCCGGGGACTGGTGCTGCCAGAATGAAAACTGGCCGTCTGTGCTCTCAAGCCCTTTGCAGCGTGAGATTTACTTTGTCGTTTTCTGACTTCCTGAGTTGGATGCTTCACTAACTTGATTTTCATGATTGATTATCTGTTAACATAAACAGTCGAACCTTTAGATTTTTCTCTGTACGCCGCCTTATCTGTATTCCCCAGGTTCTGAATATAATAGCTTTCCATTGTGCCCCTTTCACCGTCAGAAATTTGTATTTGTTCTGTTAAACTGAGAGATGAACAGGAGAATTCACATTTTTATAAAAGATGTTCAGGTTTCCTGACTTTCGATGACATTTCAAAATGAGAGGTATTGGAAAAATGTCCACATAGAGGGGTTTACAGGACTACAGAATTTAGAAAACAGGAAAAAAGCTATTAAGGTCATTATAAATTTTATCTTCTAATTTGTTTTATGGAGCTGCTTTTGTACTGAAGTTTTCTTGGGGTCAGATTTGGTACCAGCAGCCGCTTAAATGCTTCCTTGTTCGATAAACATCTTTAATTTTCTATTAGGCAAGCCATATATGGTCCCTAAAGAAAATCTGGAATCCAGAGAGAAAAAGAAACACTAAAGTGTTTTTTAAATGGACTGATCGCCTGGGGCTTGGTGGAGGGAGGCGCAGCCCCATGCTGGGTGCACCCCCCCCCACCTGTCCGTCCATGCCCACTGCATCCACTTGCCAGGTGCCTACCTGGTTCCCCCGAGCTGCTGCTGTTCCTCTCGCTCTCTCCATCCTCCTGCCCGTCTGCATTCTGCTGCGTGTGTTGGAGGCTCAGCTTGTGGCAGACCTCGAAGGCCTGCCCGACCGTCCGCACGATGCGCATAGCTTGGCTCTGGGAGGGAGAAAGGAAAAGAAAAGAGCAAGTGAAGGACGTGGGGACCCTTTGCAAGGACACAAGAAGGGCCAGGGATGGGAGAGGATGTGCCAGGGCCACGTGGACAGAGACCCATGAAGCCAGCAAAGGAAAGAGGTGGACATAGTTAATGTGACTCTGATGTCCACACGCTCACGAAGAAGAGTGCGAAGATAGTTTTCTTCTTGAAATGGCCCAAAAACAGACACCACAGTTCTGTAACAATAAGTCAACTGGAAGGACAGAGAGCAAATACCCCAATTCTGGACTTAGCCCAATTCCTCCTCCCAGGTTTAACAAAAGTGGTCGAGATCCTTCCGACTCCTCTGGCAGCCACAATCAGATGTTCAAGGGGTTCATCACACGAAGAGCAACTCAGCTGTCACTTCTTCCCTGCTGGAAATGGTGAATCCCCAGCAGACCAGGGGTGGTGGGGAGATAGGGCGGGGAAGCCACCATCTAAGCAGCAGAGCCAGCGAAGCCCAGAATCCAAGTCCCCTCGAACACCACTGGCAGCGAGCTCAACTAAGGAGAGCCTTGCCAGTCTTGCTCTAAAGACATTGCTTACTTGGGTCTGTTCCGTGGCTAGTTCTCTTTTCTATTTTTCCTCCTTTCTTTCTTTATTGGGGTGGAGGTGGGGGACTGAGGAGCTATTTAACTGCTTCTTTTAACAGCTCAAGAACAGAGCTTGAGTCTAGCTCTCCTTAACTTGGAGAGGAGACAGGACAAAGAAGCCTCGTCCCCCACAGTCTTAAGGGACCCACACAGGCTGTGGGGAAGGACCACAACCACGGTTCCCAGGACATGGCCTCCAAAGTAGACAGCTGACCAACTGTATCATCAGTCAGCTTTCACTTTCCTCCAAAGACTGAGTC
Organism: Ailuropoda melanoleuca; assembly: GCF_002007445.2. Classification (NCBI taxonomy): domain Eukaryota; kingdom Metazoa; phylum Chordata; class Mammalia; order Carnivora; family Ursidae; genus Ailuropoda; species Ailuropoda melanoleuca. The sequence goes on from NC_048225.1 coordinate 122,881,266, forward strand.
CAGTGCAACCTACAGGCTGAGTGAGCTCAGCTCACTGCTCCTTGTCCCCGGGGTCCCCACACATTCCACCACCACCGACAGCAGTTTATTTAACCGTGGCTATCCCTCTTCGCCTGCGTCTGAGATCAGTCACCTTTTGGATGGTCTGACTCCGGGTCAGCTGTCCCTACCTAGCCAAGCTCCACATTCACTAGAGCGTCTGTTGCTATAAAATTGGATTAGAGCCCTGGATTTGCACGTTCGCTGCTAAATGGCTTCAATTTATGCTTTACTCCTCTTTAATGGAGGTCGTATTTCCATTCATAGTAAAAGGACACAGTGGCACATTCCATGAAGAGCCCTCTGAACTTGAACCCGGAATCAAGCCGTCCTGCTACCTGCTTTACAGGAGGACTAGACACACCTAAGGAACTGGCCTCCCTTCTCACCACTCTCGGAGTTGGAAGACGCTGGATGGCTCCCAATTCTCAGAAATGGCTGTGTGTGTTCAGGTGCCCTCTGACCTTTCAGGCTTGCCTCCCCTCACCAGTGGGGAGTCTACTTTTAGTAGATTCCCACATAAGGACCCTGTTGGGGGAAATTACTTGAAGGCAGCTCGGAGGGCCAACCTGCACCAGGCTGGGCCTGACCCTCCCTTCCCTCATGCCATCTGCTCTCTGCACAGCCATGCTGGTTCCTGCCTGCTGGGCCTGCCCCGCCCAGGGACTGGGCCTTCTGGCCTTCCAAGCAGGGATAACTGGTTCTGCCTGCCACCTTGGAAGAGAGGACTCACACGTGCTAAGACTTAAGAGTTCATATGCCATGTCTAAGTCCACGAGGGAGGGCTCTCATTACAAGCAGCTTTCAAAAGAACCCTTCCCATAGGTCTCCGTGGGTCACAAGGAGCTGCTCACATCTCACGACCACAAACAGGACTTTGGAAATCAAGGTGGAGATGTAAAGATGTGGAGGCAGCCGGGCACAGAGCAGAACATACAAGGGGCACGCTGGGAAAGCAGCTTCTCCAGTTCCAGAATCAGACCATTCTCCGGAATTTACTAGATTTTTTACAAAGCGTCACTCTACTGAATTACTTCTGGACAAATCCAGTTTAGTCTCACAAAAGCCCCCTGAAAGAACTCAGCCACATGGATCAAATCTTCCTGTCCAAAAGCCACTTTCCATGAGCAGCCCCCAAAGCATTTGGGGGCTTTGAGCTATCAAGATTAGGCTGGCTGTGGTCGCTTTGATGTTTTTCAAGCTGGGAAGGACTATCTCACCTCAGAGTGGCTCTCGGCCACAGGTGGGGAGGACGGCAGCTCAGGAGAGTGCTGATTACAGGCAATTTTGTGAAATGGGCCTGGAAAGGAAGCAGTCTTACAACTTTATGCCACTTATCTTCATGACACACAGAAACACTTCTCTAAGCCATTCTACTTATTCATGCTGACAAGGCATCCCTCTCCCTCAGCCCCAGGCCATCCCACCGTCCAGCACAGGGGTTGAGACACAACTAACAGCTGTCCTCTTTAGTGTGCCTACTGTGGGAGCCGACGACACACCTAATGGGTGTCGGTATCCGGTGAACAGCAGCGGCCCCCGTGAACTATCGCCATGTTCTCCGCGACAGTGGGCAGCCACTCAAAAGCACACAGAAGCCTGCAGTGGTTGGTAGCTTCAGGAAGACAGAAATAAAAAGGCTGATGTCCCCGTACTTCGCTGATCCAGGGAAAAATTACAGTCAGTCATGATTTTATCTTCTGTTCCCACGTTAAGTGACCCTGTTGCTGGCTGGCCCTGCAGACATGGGGAATGTTCCGAGTGCTACATACACAGGAAGAATGGTGGCTATCCATCTGATTCCGTAGCTGACTTAATGAATGACCTTGGGCACTGCTCTGCATTTCACTGTCCTGGAAAAAGCTGTATTTCACAACTCCTGGAGATGACGAAATGAGTCTTCAGGTAAGTACGGAAAGCGATGCACGTCTCATCATGAAGACGAAGACGGTGGAGGCAACAGTAAGAAGAGAGAGACATGGGGCACACGCATTCTTGGTCCACAGCTCTCTTCTCTGCTCCATCTACCGCCCCCGCCCCCCGCACCTGAAGACCTATCTGCTGTGTGCTTCTGAATTTCAGGGGACTGAAGTCCAATAAGTCAGTTCCAGGACAGCTCCTGGGTTTATCATTCTTTTCATCTATCACAGCAATAAAGTCCAGTGCCCCTACCTTGACCCAAACGACCACAGTCTCAACAACAAAAAATAGAACTGAAGGTCATGTTTCTTTAATGTGCTTTCTTTTTTCTTTTCTGAACCATAGTAAAAGATTTAAGCTTGTATCTATCAAATGACTGCAGTGTATAGAATTCATCATGCTGAAGCAAGGAAATATATTTGGACTTCTACACAGAAGAAGGTCCAAGGCTCTGAGACAGGAGGTGGGTGAGGATTCTGTCCAACAGGTTATGGGATGGCCTTGATCTATAAGTTGATTGAGGCAGTGCCTGGAACACCAGAATATTGCCCACTATGGGAAAGTTTAGTCTCAGAGTGAGTAGGACTTTCAACATCGATAGGAGACAGGGGATCTTAAAATTCCCAGTAGACTGCTGGGCTCTTCCTTGTACTCTGCTCATCCATGAACCACAGGACCACAGAGGCAAGAAGGCTGGGTTATCACCTCAGTACTGGCAGTAACCACCCAGGTGACTGCGAGCAAGTTAACTCACCTTCCCAGGTGCCGATTTCCTCATCCATAAACGGAGAGGTTTGGACCAGATGAGTTCTGAGACCTGTGATTTCTCTCTTTTGACTTCTCAACCCCATCCCTCCACCCCAACATTTAAAATATAAACAAAAAGCCTCTTGCCCTAAGTGTAGGTCCTCCCTCTCCTTCATCCTAAACGTGGCCGGGCAAAGTGACTTATTGTTTAGCCCATGACTATCGTCACCATTCAAAATCCATCACAAGGGCTCAAGGACGGTGAGACTTCTCAGCTGTGGCCCCTCATCTGATGGTGACAGCATGACAGCAGGAAGTAATTTCTCCTAACCCAAACCAATGGAGCTGTGATTGCAGGCAAAATGATTTCAAGGAGCGGCCCACGAAGAGAACCGGGCGATCCCTGCATTCCTGTTAATCTCCAACACTTCACGCACTGATGTGCTATTAAGTACAGTCACGCTTAATCAGGGCCAACAGCCTCATCCTCCCGGGGCCGCGAGGAAAAGACAGGAGGGCGACATCTACTCCACAGGAGAGGTCAAGAGACCACGCAGGAGGCAAGAGGCCCTGCGCATGAATGCTATCACCACACCCCCGAGGAGGGAAGCAGAATGCCATGGTCATTAGGAAACATCTTCACCGGATGCTCCCGGCCAGGAAAAGACCCACTCCCAGCCCTCCTCTCTCACAAAAGTCTGAACAACGCTGGGATAGACACCCCCTCCGCAGACACACGTCCACCAACAATCCTGGCAATCCTTCCCAGTCACACGGAACCCGTTCCTGGAAATCAGATCCTTTCACACACTACCACCGGCATTCCTGAGATGCCTTTCATCGCGGCTGGAGCAGCTCAAGTCCAGAGGTTCGCGTTCCTTTTATGAGTTTCATGTGACAGAGGCTAGTGGCCAAAGCTCGGGGTGAGGAGGCAGGTGGCCCGGTTCTAGAATCAGTGGTGGGGCCGACTCACTGTGTGACCAATGGCTACCTACTTCCCTGGGCCCCTTCCTTCCCCAACTATGCAGTGGAGTCAATACCGGCCCTACAAAGACAGTGAGAGGAAAAAAGGAAAATCTGGCAGAGTGACCTGGGTCATTCAGAGTTAACGAGCTCTCCACACCCAAATGACAAGGGCAGGAGAATCTTATTGCAAACAGATCTTGGAGAACAAGGTTACTCCTTGTTATGCAACTTCCTGATGGAAAGCAGTAAAATGGAGTGGTTAAGAGTCAGACTCTCAGGGTTCAGTTCTACTTATTATGACTTATGTCCCTTAAGCTTCTGTTTTCCCATCTGGAAAATGAAGAGCGTAAGAGTACCTATCTCACATGCCTGCCGGAGGAATGAAAGAAGGTTAACTCACATAAAGGGTTTAGAAGAGTGGCAGGCACACAGCAGGTCACCAAAGTAGATGACTTCCTGCGAAGCCAGAACCTGAGTAACCCGGAGTACTAGACGACTAGCTGGTGGCTCGGTTAGCTTCCCACGATCTTCGCTATCTGGCTCCTGATGAGAGCCTAGGAGGAGAACCACACTGGCCATATGCGTGAGTGACCTGTGTGAGGATCCCCAGACCCAGAATCATGGTCGTGCTGGGGCGAGGACGGGGGCCTCCACCGGGACAGCAGAGACGCCTGACCCCTATTCTCAACCGACAGAAGAGACAGCTCTGCTCCCCAGGGTGAATGCGAAGGGAAGGGTGACAACCACATGAGGAGCCTGTCATGGGAGCCCTGGGTGCCCACACGGGGGCCATGGTGTGATCTGAACAGCAGTATCCCCAGGCCCTGACAGAGCAAGGAGCTCATTGGAGGATTTGCTACACTATGGTCAACACGAAGGCTCTGGAGAACAGCCAGATCTGCTGGCTGCCAGTCAGCAGATCTCCTGACGGACCTCCAACGCTCCAAAAACATCCCTGCAGGACACATCCCCTCAGGGCACGGAGGCCCTCCCCTCCCCTCCCCCACTTCATAAGTATTCCTGTAACTGGCCAATTAAAACCCTTTCTCAAGCTAACTATGACCTCCCCAGACCAGAGTGCTTTATGAAAAAGTAAATCACTGACTCCCGACCAGGGTCAGTGTCCCTTGCCCTCCCCCCATCTGCTGGCTTTCCTGCACAACTCACTTCTCCTGACCGGCCCTTCCATCCACGGATCGGCATCGGCGGGCCTCACAGGCTGTCTGGGCACCACTGTCAGCTGCGTGGCTGCAGGCCAGCAAAGGGCCTGAGAACCCACTCCACCGAGAGTCACCGTCTCAGGAGGTGAGGGGAAAAGGAACACGGAAAATAGAAGAGCCAGAGATCCGAATGAGCTCCGAGAGCTAGGAAACGTGGGAAAACCCCAACTGAGAGGGAGCCAGGCGACCACTCCTTTGTCACTGGGTAAGAACTTAATTCTGAGCTTCACCTCGAGGTCAGAGGCCCAGTGGGCACTTCTGTCCGACTCAGGTTTTGGCAGAAGGACGGGACGACCCCACTGTGCTTGGATCACTCCGCTAGATCTGCTGCAAAGCAAACATAATGAACGATACCCTTTACCGAGGTTTTCCTGCTCAGAACTCTCTCCTTCTGCCCGGCTCCCTGACACTGGCCAGTGCTTCTCCATGGGACCGTGGGCAAGTCATTTCATCTCTCTGAGCTTCAATTTAGTCATCTGAGAAACCGGGGGTGAAAATGACCTGTCTTAACTTCTTCAGAGAGGTTTTAGAAGGATCAAGCAAGATTAAATATTAAAGTACTTGGTAAATTATAATGTGCCACGTGTAGCTCTAATAAATCCCAAGGCCCACGTGGTCCAGTCTCTGGACAGAACTGACGGCGGACGGACAGTTGGGCACTCAGAATGAATTAAAAGGGGATTGTAGTCTTCAGTTGCACCTGTCAAACCACATTACGGATGATCCAATTCTTAATTCTCAGAATACTTTGCGTTTCCCAGATCCCCTGCACCTCAAAGCTATACAAGAGACTTTCACCCTCCCAAGGCCCCCATGCTCATCCGCGGCCCCGCTGGTGTTTCTCTCTTCCCCTCTACCTCCTCCTCTTCCTATCAGCTCTTCAATATGCGGCTCGACTTAGCCCCGCGACTTAGCCCCACTTACACATTTTTAACATCTAGAAGTCTGGCAACTTGCGCATTTTCCTTTCACCTTTCCAGTTCTAGCTCCTTCCATCCAAATTCCATGATTTGCACTAAAAAGGCTGGGAACAGGTGGCCCAGGGCACCAGTTTCCTTAGAGGAAGACACTACATCAGCAAAGCAGAATTCTCCTTGTGGAGCCAAGGTGGGGGGACGGGACACACGGATTAGTGACTCGTGACTCTGTTGTGTATTATTCTGATGAGGCCCACTTGACAAGGTCCCTACAAGTCTATTAAAGATGCTTTATGGTATGCGATGTCAAACGGCGTCAAAGAAGGGGTATGCAGGAAGGGATTTGGAAGTCGTCCTCACAGAAAGCTGTGCTCGGTGGTCTGTGGACAGAGCAGCAGACGTGTAAGGAAGCTTAGAGGCATAAATAAAGTGTTTTCCGAAATCCCTTCTGCAGAAAAATAGTTCCTAGGCTATTACACAGATTACAAGGCAAAAACATGATCCTGTGGCTGAATCAGTTCTACAAAATGCTGGGTTAAACAGAGTTAAAGGGGTTTCTTGAACGTTAGGACTTCCCAGCCAATTCAAGGAGAATACTTTTAACATGGAATGTTTTGGATGGCAAATATTTTCCAGGAGACGTTTTAGGAAACTCTGCTTTTGACTCTCCTCTTTGTTTTATAGACAAGGAAGCTGAGACCCGCAGGGGATAGTGGCCCACATAACATCTCTCAGGGCTCTAGGAGAGAGGGAGGGGCTAGACCCCAGGTTTCTAACCCCAGTTCTGTGTTAAATTCCTGGAGAAATGACAGAACAAGCATCTACCAAATTGCCAAAGTTGCATTTATTCAATTTTCAAGGTTACGACCCCAAAATAACCACCCAGGACAACCGGCCTCGCTCAGAGTCTACACTACACTCTGCCTGTCATGACCTGTAGACCCCTGATCGATAGACACAATTACGATGAAAGGTCACTCAAGTCAATGGCCGTGCTTCTTGCCTACCACGTACCAAGGGGAGCATCACTCCTGGTACAATCTACCTGTCCTGTTCCGGAGCCCTCATCCGATGGCCGAGACATCTCCACTTGTCTGCATGTCACGGAATATAAAGCTGAGACGAAACTGAAGGGGAATTTCATTACACAGGGGCACCAACAGACTGCTCGCCAGGCTCCCCCACGTGGCGCACGCACACAGTCACCTCGAGTCTTTCCTAACAACGGGATGGGTCAACGTTGGGGACGGGGGCTACTCTGGTTTCCTCAGAGGAAAATAAAAAATGACCAATGACTGCCCATTTACCTTCTTCTTGGATTTAAAGACGTTACACCTGAAGATATTGCTGGCACCATCTCGAGCGATATAGCTGAAGATCTTCAAGTCTTGGGAATCATGAGAGACATAGAAGATCCTAGAGAGAGAGCAACAGAAAAATGCACCCAAGGTGGCATTAGGTTCAAATCTCCAACAAGGAAACCTCTGTTGAAGGGCACGCTGAAGACAGAGCTCGCTTCTTTCTATGAAAGCAGGTGGCACTTTCAACGGTTCCAGACACTCCCCTGAGTGAGCTCCAGATTCAGAAGCGAGGGCATGGGTGGGACACAGACCCCACACTACTACTAGGCAGCAAATCTGTGCTGGTGACTTGTGTGTTACAAAGAAAAAAATTGTCTTCATCCCTATCAGAGCAATAAATCTGCATCCTACCCGTGGAAATGTGGGCAAGTTTCCAGATACCTGTTCATGGTTCCCTCCAAATGAGGACAGTCACGGAACCAGCAATGCCGGCCCCACTGGGAGAGAGGAAGATACTCTGTTGCATTATCGAGCCCCTCCGTGGTAGTGACTTCACTTCCCGTCCCCCTCCGGCAGGCCCACGGCCTCCATGCGCTCACTCTGTGGCTCCCCAGTCCCCCTGCGTGCACACTGTGGGCTGGGCGCTCCCCCAGGAGCAGGAGGACAGGGAGCAGGAGGACAGATAAAGGTGCTAAATCCACAGACCTCGCATGCAGGAGATCTCAATAAGCAAACAATACGAGTGCTCGGAGGAAAAAGAGGCAGAACGAGGGGCAGAGCATCCGACAGAGTGGCAGGGGGAGGGCCTCACGGAGGGACAGAGGCCTGAGCAGGAGGGAACCTCTCATGGAACCACCTGGGCAACACCACTGCAGAAGTGGGAACCGCTCCCGTGAAAGCCCTGCGGCATTCAGAAGGTGCTGGAAGCGTTCGAGGAACGGCCAGAGGTCAGGGTGGCTTCAGTGGAGTGTGTGTGCCTGGTGACAGGGTCACGGAAGCAGCCAGAGGCCAGCACACAGGGGCCCTGGAAGGTCACAGCGTGTACTCCAGGTGAGAAGAGAAACCACTGGGGGCTTCTGAGCAGAGGACTCACTTCCTGATGCTCTTTTCTGGCTGCTGGGGCAAGAGAGGAGGGGAGGGAAGGCTGCAGAAACGGGGAACGTTGTAAGCAAGGCCCCAGTGGCGCAGTCTGAAGGGGGCCTAGGACAGGGTGCCACGGGATCGGCCAGGTCTGAGTGCTGTCAGCATGGGGCGGGGGAGGGAAGAATTGGGGGCGCATCCGTGGGACCGCAACTCTGCCACTGACTGCGGCAAGCCACGTAACCCCCAGAGGCTGGCGCCTCTCAGATAGGACAATTAGTAGCAACACCTGGCTGGGTACCGGAAAGATATGATCATGAGGAAGGTGCCTTTGTACTTCTTACCAACACGGTCTCTCAGTAGCCTTGTTACTGAGATTCCCACCAAAGACCCCAAGGAGCCTAGAAGGGACATTCAGAAGAAAGGTGGACACAGAGAATCCTGGCAGGAAACCCAAGTTCACCTCGGAGACCCCATTCTCTGGCTCACTGGGGTGGAAGTCACGTCAGTACGTCTCACATGCCCACCAACTGTGAATGACGCAGACGGGAGGTGGGTGTACTTGTTGAATGCGGCTTCTGAGAAAGAGAGGGGATGTGGAAGGGACCGCCAACTACTACACCTCGGCACCTCCTGCCTGAGACCCAGCACCCCCCACCCCGGCAATCCTTTCAGATGTCCCCCCCTGAAAGTCTCTGAAGCTTCTCAAATTTATCGTGCCCCCCCCCCATTGAATCAATCAATGTCCTTATATTTCCCCAAGCAAACAAGGCCTTCCTTCTCCCAAGCCCCATCCGGACGAGGGGCCCCAGATCCACTTGAGCCAGAAGCCTGAGGTGCATCCGCGACTCCCTCCCTTGTTCTCCATTATCTGTTGCTCATGACCCCGTTCTTTGCAGCCCATTCCCTCAACACGGCTTGGAAATGTATTTTCGTCTTCTTTTCCACGGTAGTGCCTTAGATCACAGATCCTTCTTTTTTCACCTGGAATTTTGCAACCTAGCATCTCTCTCTGCTTCCCAGCTCCCCTATGGCCAGCCCATTCTCTACCTTGCTAGCAAAGTGGTATTTTTAAAAACACAAACTACATCTCATTATTTCCCTCTAAAAACCTCACAAAGGCTTCCTACCGCCCTCAGAATCAAGTCCAAGCTCCTCCGCATGACTGCCTTCCTGCTTTCGTCTCTCCCCGGAGTCCTGACCTACATAGCCCTTCAGAACCAGTCTCACACATCTACCTGCCTTTGCCACTGCTGTGACAGCCTTGGTATCCTTCAAGGCTCGGTGCAGAGACGCTTCCTGCCTACTCCACCCCCCAGATTGGAGCTACTGACCCCCCTGGGGCTCCCCATTACCACAGCACCTCCCTTATACTACGACGACATTTATGTTAGAGCTCCTTGAAGTTTTCCAAAGGACCACATCCTGGTGTCCGCGGTGCCAGCATGGTAATGAGCACGCAGAAGGTTCCTAATGCCAGCTGACGAGGGAGGGAGGTGCCGTCATTAAGGAGCATCTGTGATGTGGTCTGTCTGGTTTTCCACTCCTCCCCTTGTTCCCCCCAACCGAGGAAGTAAGGTCAGTTAGTTCAGCTGAATCATACATAAAACTGCTTCCATTTTTGAGTTTTTAATTACTACACAACGCCCTAAGGATTGAGAGCTGGATTTAAAACTGACAGGGCAGAAATGAAGGCTGAGCGGTTTGCCAACAGGACACAGAGACCAGGAAGGTGGCCAGGAAAGGCAGCAAGGGAGGCTAACCTTCCCTTGATGGACAGAGCACCCTTCCATCAAATACGAAGACAGCCGTGTGTGGGTACAGTCCCTGGGGACTGGGATTTTCTGGGGGTGGTGCTATGTTCTAAGTTCAGCAATGTAACATGTCATTATTAAAGATAACCCCCCCAAAAAAAAGAAAGAAAAAGAAAAAAAGAAAAAGTAACGTCTAGCAAACCAAAAAAGTCAGCCAGTCAGAGTTTAGAAAAGTGTCCACCAACACAGTCAAGCAGCACAAAGTTTTTCCATGTGACCTCATTCACCAATAAATGAATACGTCAACAAATTAAGGCCTCAGGTACAAAACTCCACATCTAGAAACATATTCCAAGAACCCTTATTTCTCCCTACCCTGGTGTTCTTGTTTGTGTGTGTGTGTGTGTGTGTGTGTGTGTGTGTGTGTTGGGGGTGGGGGAGGGGAGGAGACCAACACGCGTGTTCCACAGAATTAGGAAAGATTTTCTTCCCCTTCTTTATCCTCAAGTCTGGTGCAGTTTTGATGGTGCTTCCAAAAAGTATCTCCACTTTCTCAACTTTCCGTATAATTATCTCAGGTGGGATACGAGTAGTTCATTTTACTGTAATAATGATTACTAGGGTTTTGTTAGGTTTTGTTCCCCCTTCAATTTTCTTGTTTTTATTTTCAAATATGCACAGAATGACAATTTTCACCTGTTACTGGAACTGTTACACTTCAAAGCTACAGCAATAAAGTCTTCCATGGATTGTTCTATCCATAAACCTACCATAAATGACTGAACTAGAAACAGTATCTTGGAGAAACTGGATTTGGGGCTTATCTGAAAATTCAGGTTCACCGAGGGATAAAGAACCACCAGACCCACCACCAACACCCCTTTTCCTTGACTATTAAAGTAAACTTGTTTCTCTCAAGAGCGTAGGAGAAAAACAGAAGACACTTTGTGTGGTCATCAGGCCCAGTTCCAACCCAGCGTCCCCGCCCCTCAGGATTTGTCAGTGAAGGGCCATTCACTCCCCCCATGGAGAACTCCCTTTCGGGAGCTTCTCGTTTACTTGGGCATTTCTGCTTATGTTGACTAGAAACCTACCAACAGGAACACAGTGGAGGGAAACAGCTGAAAATGCTGGCCCTATGTGGGACAGACCCGGATCTCAGGCCCAGGCTCAGCCACTGACTGGCGGGAGATTCTGGCCATTATCTCCCTGAGGTTCCTCGCCAGTGAAACGGGGGTGATCATGGTTCTGCACCTCACCCCCGGGGTCTGGAGGAGGAATGCACGCATGAGGGGAGCTTCTAGCAGCAGGTGGTTAGAGAACAGTAACTGCTCTTATCCCCTCAATATCACTGCCCTACTTCCACCCTTTGGGGCTTCAGAGAACAAGGTTAACCCTCCTTCCAAAGGGCAACGTTCTGAATATGTGGAAACCACCGCCATGCTTCTGTTTACTCCCCTCGTTGTTAACGTGACGCGCTACGTCTCCTTCCGATAGTTCTGGCACGGGCCCATGTCCATCACTTACCGCTCCACCAGGCTTGCGCTGAGGGCTGTGGGTGTGGAAGATATGGGTTCAAGTCGTAGCTTTTCCACTTCCCAGCTGTTGACCTCAGGCCAACTACCCCATTGACATAACCCTTTGCTTCCTCACGTAAATTGGTATATCAACCACCTCTTCAAGGCATGAAGTATGAGAACACACACACACACACACACACACACACACACACACTTCACACAATGCCCAGCACGTGACGAGTTGCTTGCTCAGTAAACAGGAGTTCCCTCTTCCTTGTGAACCTTTTCTGGACATACCCCAACTCTCCAGTGACTCTTTCCAAGGACACAGAACTGAATTACGTTCCAGGCATCTCTGAGTGTGGTTTTTTATCTCGTGACAGCATCTCGCCACTGCCTCACACCGTGGTCAACTCAGACACTCGAAGCCGATTCACACGACTGCACTCACGGTGGACTTCCTAAGCACACCCAGGTCATCGGTCCGCTTAATGATCTCTTCGACGAGTTCACTGGTGTGTCCCTGGACCCAGACTTTCCTCCTCCCTAAAAAGTGGGATGGAATGTCGTATCCTGGCCATCTTCTCACATCTCATTCGTTAGGACCCCAGGACCCAAGTGCCCGAGGCCCAGACACACTTAAAGGAGGAACACCTTTTTCCTCACAGTTTTTAAACATGGTTTTGTAAGTCACCTATGTTCTAGCATTTCCAGTTTGAAGATCAGATAGTTCTCCACTGAAGAAAAAAGAGAGAGAGAGGTAGGAAAAGGGAATCCGTACATGTAGAGAGAGGCTTGGAGCTTCTTGTCCTGTGTCACTGTCCCCTGGGCTATTTCTCTCATCCTCAGCCTTTTCCGAGAGCCCAGTGCACCCAGGAGCTCCGTCCATCAGGGCTGCTCCTTTGCACTCACACCTGCTTTTAAGCTCTGCCTGCCACACTGCGTACTTTTAAGGGGCGCTATGTAAAACCTGGGGGGGGGCACCATGACTTTTCTCCACGGGCTCACCTTTCTGGGACGAACTGGAATCATGTTGCACTTCTGTCCTCAAGTGCTCATCCCTTCCCGCCTCTCAGTCTCCTGGTTACTCTGTCACCACCCTTCTCTCTGACAGGATGACCTCGAAACCGGTATGGCCACGCGCCTGGTGTGAGTGCTCTGCCCCCGCCCTCACTTCGGTGGGGACTTGCCTGCTGACTTGGGAATCTACTGGCTACAGACAATGTGAAAAGTCACGAGCCAGGTTTCCTGAGTCTACGTACACGCTGGCCCCCCACAAGACCTACAGAGAGGGAGCCCCATACACAGGCCCCACAGCTTCCCGGGAGGGTCTCACTAGCTGGCCTGGGGCCTGCCACAGCTCAAAGCACAGAGCCCCAAGGCTTGGGCAAATTGAGAGTGGGTGAGACAGTGGATGGGCAAATATTCTGTAACCCATGAAGTGCTGTAGAAATACTTTTCAACTGTGAACCTGCAAGTGAAAGAACAAAGAGAAAATCATCACTGGTCCTCTCACGTCACCATGGGTGGGGCTGGGGCCTGGAGGTCTCAGAGGTGTGGGCATTCCTAACCCAAAAGACACCCGCAAGGACAAAGAGGAAGGAACCCTGACTGGAAAGATAAGCTACCAACTAACTTGCAGACGGCACAGACAAAACCTGACGGGATCTTTTTTTTTTAAGATTTTATTTTTGAGTCATTTCCACATGCAGTGTGGGGCCTGAACCTACAACCCCAGGATCAAGAGTTGCACGCTCCACCGACAGAGCCAGCCAGGGGCCCCCAGTGGGATCTTCTCAAGGCCAAACCTCCAGGAAAGAACAAAGCGCAAGGTGGAAAGTGCAGGAGACAGACACCAGGACTGCCCTGCTGTGTCAGACCAGCCGAGGACCGCAGGGTCCTGGGAAAATCCCCTGAGACTCCCCCTGCAGGAGCAAGGATGCCCTCAGGCAGCCAGCCACCCTCCCCCAAATGAATGCATTATCCTCCGAGGGCCTGGGGGCAGTTTTAGGAGAGGTGGTAGTTTGGAGGGGGCCCCCAGTGCTTTGCTAACAGAGCCCCACGAGGATCCAGAGCAGCGAGCGCCCCCCCCCATGCCCCTGCGTCTCGCCCGAGGACTGGTGTGTCTCTGTGCCCACCAGCCCTGCTGCATGCACATGCGTCCACACTCCTGTCCCTGCTTGTCACATTTTTTCCATGACTCTGAGTTTTAATTGAATCTTTAGATAAAATTGACCTTCATGGTGATCATTTTTCTCTCTTGTTACTGCTTTGGTCTGATTATCTTTTCCTCCCGCTGCATTCCCGGGACTCTCTACCACTTCGGCTGGTTTTCTTCTAGTAGAAGTTCCTTCCATTTCTGTCTTCTTCATCCCTCATCTTAGCCACTCCTGACGTGAGGCCAGCCTCCCCCAGATGGTTCCTCAGGCTGCTCTCTGGCGTGAGGGGACGGTGATGAGCTCATGAGCTGGTCCCACAGTCCCTCATGGAACTGGTCTGCTTACTTCACAGCCGTCCCCGGTGCTGGGACACATCACGTCCCATGGTCTTCACAGACCTGCACCCCAACAGCACGGTCTGGGGGAAGCCAGGGGTCCCCGGCTAGGAGACACCCTGAGAGACCATCAAGCCCATGCACGCAACTGCAGGCAGAGAAATGCAAACCCTGGAGCCATTTCTTTCTTTCTTTTTTTCCTTTTTTTTTTTTTTTAAAGATTTTTTATTTGACAGAGATAGAGACAGCCAGCGAGAGAGGGAACACAAGCAGGGGGAGTGGGAGAGGAAGAAGCAGGCTCATAGCAGAGGAGCCTGCTCAATCCCAGAACGTGGGGATCACGCCCTGAGCCGAAGGCAGACGCTTAACCGCTGTGCCACCCAGGCGGCCCTGGAGCCATTTCTAAGGTTCCTTCAAGTAAGAAAAGTACACAAACGTCTCAGTTGTCACTGTGATCTATGGCGTACTTAGGGTTAGAGATGAGGTCCAGCTGAGTCAGGGGAAGCCACATCTCTCTTCTGAAAGTCAATGAAGGCACCCACGCGGCCTACCCCAGCAGTGAATGCATGGGTTCATCTCACTGCTGTTAGGAAGTCCGTTCTTCTGTCCCCCTACAATCTCCCTGCTTTACCTGAGTCCACCACAAACCATCACACGGCACTTTCTAAACGCTGAGTACTTTGATAAGCTAATTTCCTCTTGTTTGGTACCTGACAGGCAAAACACAGGCCAGTGTCCCTCATCAAAAATCCCTTCCTAGGCTTCCAAGCTAACTTCTCCCCAATGCTGGTGACTTCTCCCAAACTGCTGTCACCTGCTGTCGGCACCCAAACACCGAGCTTTTCCCAGGCTGCCAATTCTTGCTCCTCTCCTCCTGCGTCTGTTACCCGGGTTTACGCATTCGAATGTTCGCGTCTTCGAGGGTCCGCTCATCCTTCCCACACTTCTAAGGGCACTCGGGCTTCCTGAAGACTCCTGCTCAGAGACACCACTCTCCTTCCAGAGCCCAAGAGCAGAGTGCAAAGGGGAGCTCCATTGCCTGGGGTGTGCTGGAGGGGGCCTCACCTACAAAGCTGTGTCTTCCTCTCCTTCCCCAGGAACAGCTGATCCCCTTGCTTTCGAGACAGGGAGCACTGCCCTTCTTCAAGCACTATGTGGAGAGACGTTTAGGTGATGGTCTTCCAATGCAAAATAAATCATAATCAGAAGTTCACACCCTTCCTTCCCCATGTCCCTGTGCACCTTGAGGTCCCCTTGATTTCCTGGAACAACAGGACTGAGAGAACAGAGCCACAGGTCTCAGTGGAGGCTACTCAAAGTAACTTAAGGCTCCAATTCCCAGGGGCGCCTGGGTGGCTCAGTCGGTGAAGCATCTGCCTTGGGCTCAGGTAGTGATCTCTGGGTCCAGGGATTGAGGCCACATCGGGCTTCCAGCTTAGCAGGGAGCCTGCTTCTCCCTCTGCCTCTGCCTCTGCCCCTCCCCCTGCTTGTACTCTGTCTCTCTCTCTCTCTCTCTCTCAAATGAATAAGAAATCTTAAAAAAAAAAAAAAAAGACTCCAACCCATAATTCCCTCAATTGTGAAATGGCACGAGAAGAGGCTCACAGGATTGTCACGAGAATCAAATGGAAGGATTTATGCACAGCGCCTGGCTCCAAAAACCTCCATTAAATTGATCAGAGTATTTGCTAATCTACTGTGTGTCCTCCACGTCCCAGGAGGTGCTCTAATCACTTGATATGTAAAAAGTCATTGAACCCTCACAACATCTCATGAGGTCGGTGCTATTACTACCCTCCTTTCAGAGAGGAGGGAACAGGTGTGTTGCCCAACTTTCTCAAGGTCACACAGCCAGCTAGCAGGTGCCTGTATTTGTTTCCTGGGGCTGTCGTAAGCAAGTACCATATCTGGAGGATTTAAAACAACCAAAATTCACTCTCTCACAGTTCCGGCAGGCAGGCATCAGAAATCAAGGTGTTGGCCAAGTTAGACCCTGCTAGACGTTCCGAGGGACCTCTCTCCCGGCTTCCGGCGGCTGCAGGCGATCCCGGCTGCTCTCTGGCTTTCTACTCACAGCACGTCTGCTGCCTCCAGCTTCACACATGGCCGCCCTCTTTGTGCGTCCTCTGGGTTTCTTTCTCCAAATCCTCCTCTTCTTGTGAGGATACCAGTCAATAGATTCAGTGTCCTGGTCCATCTACTATGACCCCACCTTAACTCAATTACATCTGCAAAGTCCCTCCTGCCAGACAAGGTCACGGGTATCAAGGGTTACGACTTGGACTGCTCTTTCCGAGGGGACACAATTCGACCCACGATGGTCTCTGAGCCAGAATCCAGACCCCAGCCGTCCTAGCCAGGTTCCTCACTTCTACATGACCCGCTTGTCCGCATCGCTGATTGTAAACCGTCAAATATCGTCTGAATATTAGATTGTCATGATTACTGTCATCTCTCGACCCAGCTAGAAGGTGGCGGCATGGCACACTGAGGCCACCTAGGCACTCCGAACTTCCTTACTCCAGTTATTTTCCCAAGCCCTTAATGCCTTCATAGGGTCTCAATGTTGCCTATAAATTCATTCTCACGTGGGTAAGATTTTCAGTGGACACTCGGGGGAGAGGTGCTTGGTTTCTCTGCTATCCTTGACTGCCCACCTTCCACCCAAGTTTCTTCAAATAGACCAACCCAGGAATACTATAAATGCTCACCCTAGTTTTTCCAAAGGCAGTCGGTCCTCAAATGACCCACCCGGAGCTTCCTGGGACTCATCCCATGACACACACTGTCCTCTGCTCTAACCCACTCCCTCCCCGTCACTTGCTCGGCTCATGGAAACCCCATGTGCCTGACGGGAAACGAGGGGAGGGCACCCACTCCCCTTCCAGGGCTCGGAGTGCCTGGCTGGCACCACCAGGTGCTTTTCTTTCTCTGATTGCTCTGACCTGCTTCCCGATCCTACATTACAGAAGGTCTGAATCACAGCTCGCTTGAAGGCACTTCCTCTCAGGACTCGAGGACAAGAGAACGTGGTGCTGGGGCAGGTGTCAACACCCCTACCCTCACACACACCTCAGAACAATCTGTCCTAGGACAGCTCCCTCTCAGTCATGATCTAGTGTCTTTTTTTTTTTTTTAATTATACAGAACCACGTATCTTTATTTCCAAGCCACAAACAGACCTTGGAACAAAAGGTGGGGGGGCGGAGAATGGATACATCCTTGATCTCATTTCAATTTCCAGTCACTTCTTAACGTTCTTCTGTTTTCACTTCGGAAGTTTGGGGAAGGGGTAGGCATGTCTTACTCTACCTACTCCCTCTCCAGCCCGGAGGCAGCACGGAGCCCGGTCCAGAGCCTGTTCTTGAGGAGTTCCCAGGGCCACAGTGGGGAGAGCACGGACCGTGGAGCAGAGCCCCGGGGAATGTGGGACTCAGAGCCCGCCTGCTCCTGGGAAGGGCGCATGAGGGAGCTGTCGTCTGAGCAGCACCTTGCATATGTGGGAGGTGGCAGGGATGATGGGGGAACGCTTCAGGCTGGGGCCTGGCACAAAACAGTAATTGGAGTCATCCAAGGTGAGTTTACTAAGGGACTATTTACAAAGGTGGGGGCAGAGTGCAGGGAGAGCGGAGGATAGTGAGGGAGCCCCCAAGGCCCGCGGCTGCCAGAACCCAGAGACAGAACCGTGTGCCACCTGACAGGAGCCCTCATGACGGGGAGGCAGCCCACTGATGGTACACACAGGCCAGCTTCTGTGGGCACTTATCCTGGTGGGGAGCAGATCTGGACAAGCAAAGGAAAGCTAGCCATCAGACGGAGGAAGGGAAACTACACAGAGAAAGGCATGGAGTCAAAGAAAAGCTGGGGTGGCACCCGGGGGACTCAGTCGGTTAAGCATCTGACTCTTGTTTCGGCTCAGGTTGTGACTAAGCCCTCTGTCGGGCTCTGTGCTGAGCGTGAAGCCTGCTTGGGATTCTCTCTCTCCTTCCCCCGCTGCCCCTCCCCACTTGCCCACATGCTCTCTTAAAAAAAAAAAATGGGGGCACAGAGTCATGAAATAGCACGGTGTGCTCTGGCACCAGGAACACAGCACATGCAAGGGACCAGCAGGCAACGAGGGCAGAGAGAGGTCAGGACCCACTGCACAGAGCCCAGCTGTCACCTTGTGCGCTTATGGCACTGACGGGGACCTACACAGCAGAGTGACATAGTTGGTAGTCACAGTGGTGGGAGGACGGACTGCAGGAGGATGTGAGCAGAAGAAGGGAGGCCAAAGAGAAGCTACTACAATATGGAAGGTGTGGAAGAAGAGGAAGAATCTGGAGTGGGGGCTTGTCAGGCAGAAGAGCCAGACTCCAATCTCTGTCTTGCTGCTTCCAACAGTCATGATAGCTGGACTGGGTGAGTCAGGTGCCAAGCACAGGGCAGGGGGAGTGACACAGCCTGGACTTAGGCAGTGCGCAGGCTGTGCAACCAGACTGGTGGGCCTGAAGTCCAGGCAAGAAAAGCTGAAGGTCTAACTAAGACAGCAGCAGTGATGATGGTAGCAGGGCATGGATTCCAGAGCCATTTCTCTGGACGTAAGGATGAGGAGGGGGAGGGAGAAGATCCTGAGTTGGGCGGACTAAACGCTAACCAGATCACGGGACACAGATGCAGGAGAAGCTGAGGGCACAGGGAAGTGGTGCAGTATTCTGCACATGTCAATGCTGAGGGGCCACCAAAGCATTCAGATGGCCTTACCTGTGAGACAAGCAGGAAGAAGCAATCGGGAGAGAGGCCCAGAGTTAGCAACCAGCACGCAGAGGAAGACTGCAGCCACGGGAAACCGGAGATCCCACCCCAAGTAGCAGGTAGAGAAAGAACAGAATTCTCAGGCTCACCGAGAATCCTGTTAATAGTACTGATTGAAACAAAGGGTAGAACAGGGGGAGTCATTAAAACAAAACAAAACAAAAAAACAAAACAAAAAAACCAGCAGGAAGAGACCAGGAGGTAAGAAGTGGAAGGTAAGAAACCACCACGGAAGTGCGGGAGGAGAGTCTCCAGAAGGAGGGCAGGTCCACGGCGTTCAGGGCTCCAGAGAGATGGAAGGGGATGAGGCCGCAGAGCGAGCCAGGGGTCAGCACGTCAGACATCCCTGGTGACCACTGGCGAGGGCAGAAGCCCGAACGTAACGAGCTGAGCAGCGAGCAGGGGTTTTGGAAATGCGCACAAGAAGCGCAATTATGCCCAAGAGTCTGGCAGGGAAAGGACGCGGTAAGAAGGGAGGCTCTGGGAGCACCTTCTCTTTTTAGGATGGCAAAAGCTGAGCCTATGTATAGGCTAAAAAAGGAAGAAACAAAACAGAAATAGCCCCAAGATCCAGGGGAAACAAGGAAAACGAGGTCTCAAGATCCAGACAAGAAGGCCGGGGACGGGGTCCGGGTGCAGAGCCTTCCTGGCAGGAGTCACGAGGTTCACTCTGAGGCTGCCAGGGGTGGGCCGGGCCTGCGCCAGCTTGTCTCCCCCTCCTTCTGAGGCAGGGCACCCTGGCGGCCTTCCCTGGGCAGGCGGAGGCATCCTGATGTGTGCGTAGGAGTCGCCTCTGGCTGAGGCAAGGGCTCGGGAAGATTTTTTTAGTCAAGCGTCCTGGTTAAAGCGAAGGCTGTTCTAATGGGACTCCCACCTGCATTTTACCTGCCAGTTAATTCCCTCCCTTCCTGCAGGGCAAGGACACCTACCAGAGACGTGACATGGATCCAAAGGAAAGCACATGCGGCCAAAGTCCACGGCCGTCTTCTTAGAGGCGAGATGGGCACTAATTCATGTGGGGCCGGGACTCCCGGAAATTCACGGGGGCGGCGAGGGTGGGAGGCCCGGCCAGGGATGGGGTAGGTTCTCCTGGGACCTGGTTTATGAGCACTCGAAGTTCCTCTCTCGCCTTGAGCTTGTCAAATTCCTCTTCGTCAGCTATGGCATCTGACAGGCTTAATTGTTTCCTGAGGGCTTTGTCCTTCCCATCAGTGAACAAAGGCAATTGGGAGGGATTTGGGTTTAGTTCTTTCGGTATTAAAAAAAAACAAAAAAAAACCCCAAAAAAACACCAAAAAACTTCTTACAAACCTATAGAGGCTTGTTTACATATGTGCACACACATGCCCACGTGTGTGCGTGCACACGTATCTATTTTCATCCGTGTTTGGGTGTAAGGATTGCAAAGCAGATCAGACCACTGGCCCGTTGCCTGGATGGCCCCTCCAGGAAGGAAATGCACCTGCAATACCCCACCTCCAGAAGTCAGGACCCCCTAACAATTCAGTAAGTGCTAACAGAAGACGATGGGCAGCGATGGGCTCGCATGCAGCTGGTGCCCATCAGGAGTTCTCTTCAGTGGTTCTTCTTGCTCGTCGCCTCCAAAAACCCGTTTATTGAGGCCATTACTAAACCCAAGATGAACACACCCGCTGTTTACCATGGTTTCGTTCCTCCCATCCACCCTCGGATGGTTATGACTTATCAGTAAAAATGGCAACTGGACAAGACATAAAGTCAAAGACCAAGGTAATGCATAGAAAAAGATGACCGGCCCCTCCAGCAAAGAGCAAAGTGCACAGCAGCGACATGGGACAGGGCTGGCGTCTCTGGCCAACTTGAGGAAGGGGAGTTTATTTTCAAAGGCAGCCTTGGCTTTGTGGTGAATCCCACAGCATGCTTGGCTTGCTCCCTGAGCAGAGCCGAGCAAGGTCACATGACTTCTGGCTCCTCGGTGTTCCCAAATGCAAGGCTGGCCCTTTGAACAGTCATCGGTGTGCTGGTTACTATCTTCTACGAGAACACATGTTCGTGATGTTAAGGTTCATATATTTAAAAAAAAAAATATTTTATTTATTTATTTGACAGAGGTACAGACAGCCAGCGAGAGAGGGAACACAAGCAGGGGGAGTGGGAGAGGAAGAAGCGCTCATAGCGGAAGAGCCTGATGTGGGGCTCGACCCCATAACGCCGGGATCACGCCCTGAGCTGAAGGCAGACGCTTAACCGCTGTGCCACTCAGGCGCCCCCTAAGGTTCATATTTTTTACCCCCTTCCCCAAATACCTTCACATACAGCTGACATTCAGTGCTCAAAAAATGTCTGCAGGTTGGTTGGTCGGTTGGTTCATTCATTCATCCATCAGTCCATCCATCCATCCATCCCATCAATCCTAGATAAAAGTCCACAGAATAAATGTACCCACCTCCTGGGAATTTTGCAAAGATTTAACAAGAAACCAATTCAATTTAATAAATATGTATTGAGCACAATTATGGGCAAGACAGCAGTCAAGGGGACATAAAGAGGAGTAAGCTGTAGCTCCTAATACGAATGAGAAGACGGAGAAATAACTACGCTACTAGGATGACCTTCAGGACTATACAGCCTTGGGGTCCAAAGAAGAAACGGAAATCAGATCCTCACTCTGGGAGTGGGGTTGAAAGCAGGAAAGGATTCCTGGTGGATGTTGTAAACCTTGGAATTCTTATTCAAGAACTTGACAGACAGGTTACCAGACCCAGAAGACTTGACCAGTCCTGGTGTGATCATGACTGCTACCAGCCACTGGGAAAGGCTGTAACCTCCCCACAGGGGCTTCTCAGGGTCTATCAGTAAAGGCTGTGGGGACTTGCAGACAACCTAGCTTTTCTCATCCCGTATTTCCTGAGCTCTACGCATAACCCTCTGGACCTCCCAGCCACCCTCGTCTCCGTGACTTGGTCTGCGCTAGCAGAAAAGCAGCCTAGGCTCACAACTGGCTGTACTCTTCTTAGCAGGGGGCATGCCCTCCTCCTAACTGTGCCAAGGTGCAAGAGGGAGCCCAGAGGGCTTCCCAGCCAGGACGGAGGGACAGGGCCCGACACACAGCGTCCGACTACGATCCTAGACACCACCTATTAGGGCTCATCAGACGCAGGCTACAGCTCCAGGCCAAGAGCAATCTCTACCTGCCTTTGGAGTGAAGGCTGGTCACACAATGGCCCCTCCATCCCAGTGTCAGACACAGGCCCTACACCAACTCTCCCGTATCCATGTGAATCCCGAAACACCTAGGGTACCATAAAGGCTCGTCCTACGCAAACCTTCTCCCTTTACGGGATCTGAAACCCACCAACAGGGGACTGGTTTGTTCTGAAGACAGCGGCTCCTCTGAACAAGATGCAAATGCCTCGTGGGCCGGCAAAATAAATTCCATCATTGAAACACTAAATTATCAAGCAAGTGAGATTTTTTCCCCCTCCTCCTACAGAAAGACATCCAATGATAAATCTTCCTGGCTTGAGAAGCGAAACATTCAAAGATAACTTACAACGATTATTGGCCCCAGCAGGTCTTACCCTGGAAATGATAAACCACAGGACTCTGCAGTCCATGAAGTGCCCACAAATTCAAAATTCGGCGAGTACGTACATGACTGCACTGTTCTAGGGAGAGGATCTAGATTCATTAGCTTCTCAGAAGTATCTGTGTCCTGCAAAAGGTCAGGAAGACCATCCTATGGAGGCCTGGGCCAGTGTCTACCTGGTAGCAGCGAAAGGAGTCAAGGGAAGGGGTGCTGGCTTTACTCTGCACATGTTCTCCCATTGCACCCTCTTCCATGCTCTGCAAATTCCCTGTCTTGGATTCCCTGTATGCACATGAGGGGGAGAAAAGGAAACAGTGGTGGAATTTCAAAGCAAGCAGTTACTGAGAAGTAGAACTGGGACCAGGCCTGGTGTTTCTGCTCCCCCTGGCTCCTCCTCCACAGGGTGATTCCCTCCCCGGTAGACAGTGTTTAACTACGTGAAGTTTTCTAAAGTTGGCCTAATTGGATTTTCCATCATTCGCGTAAAAGATGTTCTCTAAGGCCTGGCACAGAGACACCAGGCCAGGGGTTTACCTTTGCTCATGCTGGTGGCCCTTCAGTTTTCTGCTATTCACTACCTACCAGCTCTGTGATTCAGGCCACCAAGATAGGCAGAGGATACTGCCACCAAGAAAATAAGGAAGCTTAATGGCCGTCTGAAACGAACATGTTAGTACAAACGAGTGGCTCCAGCCGGCTCCTGCTTTGTCACGTAGTATTTATGGAGCACCTACCGTGTAGAAAGGACCCTTCCAGGCACTCGGGATACAGCTCTGCACAAAACATGTGGTTCCGATTTTCACACAGTTACCATGACACAATTTTTCATTCTTTTGCCATGACTGAATTTATTTCTTTTTAAAGATCTTATTTATTTGTCAGAGAGAGAGAGAGAAAGCACAAGCAGGGGGAGCGACAGGCAGAGGGAGAAGCAGATTCCCCACTGAACAAGGAGCCTGATGCGGGACTCGATCTCAGGGTCCCATGACCCGAGCCGAAGGCAGACGCTTTACCGACTGATCCACCCAGGGGCCCTACGTCCTGTGTGAATACTGAGACTTCCCAAGCTCCAGGGACGTTGCCAAGCCCATGACGAGGTCCACAGAACCTGCTGCTTCCAAGGGAAGATAAAGGATGGGAACAGATAAAGGCGGCACAGGACTGTGTAGGATGGAGAGCAAAGGCAGGCAGAGACCCCGAAATAAGAGGAGAAAGGGAAGGCGGGGGAGGGGTGGCACTGGAAGCAGTAGGAAGCGTGCAGGGTCTGGAAAGGTGGTGCGAGAGCCCGTAAACACAGAGCACCGGCTCTGCCAAGCACTGGAAATCAAAGTCAGACCGTGAGGAACTGCAGAGTGACGGGCACTGGGCCTTGGGAGGGGGCCGAGGGTTGACAGATGTGCTCTGCACAGGGCAGCAGGGTTCAGGGAGGTTATTTCAGGACAGAAGGGAGAACATATTGGCAGGGAGAGATGGGGAAGCTGGTGAAGGGCTGGCCACTGCCCACGATGAAGACACAAGCACAGCCACGTCCAGAACACAGGAGGGCAGGGCACAGAGCCACGATGGGCAATGACCCGGAACACGGGGGTCACCTGGGGAGAGAGAGGGCGTACAGAGCCCACAGGTAGAAGCGGGTGAGGAGGATTTGGCTCAGAGCGGAATTAATACCAGGGGAGAATAAGGAACGGCAGAGCAGCCCTGGGGAACGAACTGAGGCCAGATAGCATGAATGATACGCTCTTTCCCCTCTTAGTTCATAAGTGTCTCCAAGCGGAAAATTGAGTGATTCCTACTCATGCATATGTATGAAGACGCACTGTCTATGGAAGGTTCTGGCACTAGAGGGAATAAAAGCATCATCTCTCCATGAAACAT
Source organism: Ailuropoda melanoleuca (assembly GCF_002007445.2). NCBI lineage: Eukaryota > Metazoa > Chordata > Mammalia > Carnivora > Ursidae > Ailuropoda > Ailuropoda melanoleuca. The sequence continues at coordinate 122,905,461 of NC_048225.1, forward strand.
GACTCGCTGCAGGGATGGATACTCCCATGCCTCAGACAGCCTGGCCCAGAAAAGACAGGAGAAGTCGGGGAGAGATCTGAAAGCCGGGCTGCCGCCAATCTCTGGTTACAAGTCTAGCAAGGGCCCTTCAGGAACCTCACGTGCTGGGAGGCTGGCGGAGGCTCGATCTCACGAACATACGGAAGATGCAGACAGTCACCCTGTCCTTGTGGGTCACGGGGTGCAAACAAGACCGAGGCTTATGAGCATTCAGCTCTGTTCCTCCTCCTCCGACCTGCCAGGAAGGACTCCGGGACCGGGCTCCCTGCCACGCTCCAGTGACGACAGAGTGAAGGGAACGCATGCCGGGTCTGAGGTGGGGACTTGGCAGTGCGGAGGTCAGGAGGGAGGGAGGTTGGAGCGTGGCATCATCTCTATCAGGGCGGTCTTAATCTGACTTTGCGGGGACAGCTCGGATGCTGGAGAGGCACCTTTAAGAATCCTGAGAGCTTTTCTGGCTCCACAAAACGACAGTGTACGTAATTACTACACATTCTTTCGTCTCTCCTAATTATGGGATTCCACCTATGTATTACAGGTTATGGTAGTATCTGATTCCATTAAAAAATAATGCTTCAAAATTATACAGTTTTAAAACCTTCTATTTTAATCCCCATGGAACCCTGTCCTTCTGCCTTCATAGGGGCATTATTATCTCTTCAAAAATGTAAAGTTGTTTGATTTCCACTGCTCATTTCCAATTTGAGGCTCCGTGATTCTCCTTTCTTTCCCTGCCACGAGATGGGCAGACTCTGCCCCCTCCTCTGATGAAACGGCTCCTGGGGGACTCACTATATATTCCGCCACCTGCACGCCAGCCTTCCTTCAGCCTTTACTCTCTTTCAGGGTGGGTGCTCTTTTCACTTATTTCCAAGTCTTTAGAAATGCTGCCTCGGGTTTTGTTTTGTTTTGTTTTTATCCCACTTTCATAAAAAGACATTATGATATGATACTTTCTAAGCTTTGGCACTTAACTTCATATATATATATAT